>NW_028187735.1:157500-173000 GCF_964204655.1 Triturus cristatus
GTCAGTCAGTGTCAGTCAGTCAGTCAGTGTCAGTCAGTCAGTCAGTGTCAGTCAGTCAGTGTCAGTCAGTCAGTCAGTGTCAGTCAGTCAGTCAGTCAGTGTCAGTCAGTCAGTCAGTCAGTGTCAGTCAGTCAGTCAGTGTCAGTCAGTCAGTCAGTGTCAGTCAGTCAGTCAGTGTCAGTCAGTCAGTGTCAGTCAGTCAGTGTCAGTCAGTCAGTGTCAGTCAGTCAGTGTCAGTCAGTCAGTGTCAGTCAGTCAGTCAGTGTCAGTCAGTCAGTCAGTGTCAGTCAGTCAGTGTCAGTCAGTCAGTCAGTGTCAGTCAGTCAGTCAGTGTCAGTCAGTCAGTCAGTGTCAGTCAGTCAGTCAGTGTCAGTCAGTCAGTCAGTGTCAGTCAGTCAGTCAGTGTCAGTCAGTCAGTCAGTCAGTCAGTCAGTCAGTCAGTCAGTGTCAGTCAGTGTCAGTCAGTGTCAGTCAGTGTCAGTCAGTGTCAGTCAGTGTCAGTCAGTGTCAGTCAGTGTCAGTCAGTGTCAGTCAGTGTCAGTCAGTGTCAGTCAGTGTCAGTCAGTGTCAGTCAGTGTCAGTCAGTCAGTGTCAGTCAGTGTCAGTCAGTCAGTGTCAGTCAGTGTCAGTCAGTCAGTGTCAGTCAGTCAGTGTCAGTCAGTGTCAGTCAGTCAGTGTCAGTCAGTCAGTGTCAGTCAGTCAGTGTCAGTCAGTCAGTGTCAGTCAGTCAGTGTCAGTCAGTCAGTGTCAGTCAGTCAGTGTCAGTCAGTCAGTGTCAGTCAGTGTCAGTCAGTCAGTGTCAGTCAGTGTCAGTCAGTCAGTGTCAGTCAGTGTCAGTCAGTGTCAGTCAGTCAGTGTCAGTCAGTCAGTGTCAGTCAGTCAGTGTCAGTCAGTCAGTGTCAGTCAGTCAGTGTCAGTCAGTCAGTGTCAGTCAGTCAGTGTCAGTCAGTCAGTGTCAGTCAGTCAGTGTCAGTCAGTGTCAGTCAGTGTCAGTCAGTGTCAGTCAGTGTCAGTCAGTCAGTGTCAGTCAGTCAGTGTCAGTCAGTCAGTGTCAGTCAGTGTCAGTCAGTGTCAGTCAGTGTCAGTCAGTGTCAGTCAGTGTCAGTCAGTGTCAGTCAGTGTCAGTCAGTGTCAGTCAGTGTCAGTCAGTGTCAGTCAGTGTCAGTCAGTGTCAGTCAGTCAGTGTCAGTCAGTGTCAGTCAGTGTCAGTCAGTGTCAGTCAGTGTCAGTCAGTGTCAGTCAGTGTCAGTCAGTCAGTGTCAGTCAGTCAGTCAGTGTCAGTCAGTGTCAGTCAGTCAGTCAGTGTCAGTCAGTCAGTCAGTGTCAGTCAGTCAGTCAGTGTCAGTCAGTCAGTGTCAGTCAGTCAGTGTCAGTCAGTCAGTGTCAGTCAGTCAGTGTCAGTCAGTCAGTGTCAGTCAGTCAGTGTCAGTCAGTCAGTGTCAGTCAGTCAGTGTCAGTCAGTCAGTGTCAGTCAGTCAGTGTCAGTCAGTCAGTGTCAGTCAGTCAGTGTCAGTCAGTCAGTGTCAGTCAGTCAGTGTCAGTCAGTCAGTGTCAGTCAGTCAGTGTCAGTCAGTCAGTGTCAGTCAGTGTCAGTCAGTCAGTGTCAGTCAGTGTCAGTCAGTCAGTGTCAGTCAGTGTCAGTCAGTCAGTGTCAGTCAGTGTCAGTCAGTGTCAGAGTGTCAGTCAGTGTCAGTCAGTCAGTGTCAGTCAGTGTCAGTCAGTGTCAGAGTGTCAGTCAGTGTCAGTCAGTCAGTGTCAGTCAGTGTCAGTCAGTGTCAGTCAGTCAGTGTCAGTCAGTGTCAGTCAGTGTCAGTCAGTGTCAGTCAGTGTCAGTCAGTCAGTGTCAGTCAGTCAGTGTCAGTCAGTGTCAGTCAGTGTCAGTCAGTCAGTGTCAGTCAGTGTCAGTCAGTGTCAGTCAGTGTCAGTCAGTGTCAGTCAGTGTCAGTCAGTGTCAGTCAGTGTCAGTCAGTGTCAGTCAGTGTCAGTCAGTGTCAGTCAGTGTCAGTCAGTCAGTGTCAGTCAGTCAGTCAGTCAGTGTCAGTCAGTGTCAGTCAGTCAGTGTCAGTCAGTCAGTCAGTGTCAGTCAGTCAGTGTCAGTCAGTCAGTGTCAGTCAGTGTCAGTCAGTGTCAGAGTGTCAGTCAGTGTCAGTCAGTCAGTGTCAGTCAGTGTCAGTCAGTGTCAGAGTGTCAGTCAGTGTCAGTCAGTCAGTGTCAGTCAGTGTCAGTCAGTGTCAGTCAGTCAGTGTCAGTCAGTGTCAGTCAGTGTCAGTCAGTGTCAGTCAGTCAGTGTCAGTCAGTCAGTGTCAGTCAGTGTCAGTCAGTGTCAGTCAGTCAGTGTCAGTCAGTCAGTGTCAGTCAGTGTCAGTCAGTGTCAGTCAGTGTCAGTCAGTGTCAGTCAGTGTCAGTCAGTGTCAGTCAGTGTCAGTCAGTGTCAGTCAGTCAGTGTCAGTCAGTCAGTCAGTCAGTGTCAGTCAGTGTCAGTCAGTCAGTGTCAGTCAGTCAGTGTCAGTCAGTCAGTGTCAGTCAGTCAGTGTCAGTCAGTCAGTGTCAGTCAGTCAGTGTCAGTCAGTCAGTGTCAGTCAGTGTCAGTCAGTGTCAGTCAGTGTCAGTCAGTGTCAGTCAGTCAGTGTCAGTCAGTCAGTGTCAGTCAGTCAGTGTCAGTCAGTCAGTGTCAGTCAGTCAGTGTCAGTCAGTCAGTGTCAGTCAGTCAGTGTCAGTCAGTCAGTGTCAGTCAGTCAGTGTCAGTCAGTGTAGGAAGGTGGATATCTGACTATGGTTACCCCCAAATTTTTGCCTAGTGTCTAGCTGGTTTTTCGACTTAGTTGGCCTGAGATCCTGCCATTCAGGCTCTCAGGCTATCTGCTCTCTCTGTAAAATGGACTCCATGTACCCTAGGTACATACCCAATTGGTTGGATCACCCTGTCAGCCCCTGTACCAGTGTACACTAGGTACCCAGGGCATTGGTGTATCCAAGGCCTGCCAGGGGCTGAAGCATGTATTATGCCACCCCAGGCTTGGCCTAACAATCTGACACAACTGGCTGATCACTCAGCTGGGGTAAGTTGGTGTAATCACCTCTTACTTAGGTGTAGTATACCTATACCTAAACTTAAATGGGACACCTGGTAACCTATAAGTCACTCCTATGGCAGGCCTTAACAATCCTGAAGGCAGAGTGCTTGGTTCCATGTGAGATGGTGCTCTGGCATGAGCTGAGCCTGTCTGCAGTGGTCGGAACAACTTCCTTCTACTGTTTCCAGATATCGTCATACCATATACTCTTAAGTGCATTATGAACCTCGCGGTTAAATGCTATCTTTGGTTTGGCTTTATCAAAACATGTCGAGTAAGGTGTCATACGAATTGGAATACTAACCCCTCGCCAATTCTGGCGACGGGGTTAGCATTCCACCCTTCTAGAGGGACACGACATGTACAGTGCCTGAAACCCGGGTAAAATCAGACATAGCCTCAGCTCCACAAAATGGATGCTGCCACCACAGACACAAGTCTGCCCTCCTGCTGCTGGGAGTCCTTCCAGCTTGGGAGGTGTGGACAAAGGGTTTCCTGCCAGGGGAGGTGCATGCACCACCCCAGACAGGATTTTGTGTATTGGTCAGGTAGGGCTTGAAAGAAACCAGACATGCCTGTGGCTCACAAGGAGCCTCGGGGCATATGCCAGTTCAAACCGGTCCTGGGGCACACCAGTCCCGGGCCTGGGGCGAGCTGGACAAAGGATTGGGGGTGTAACCACCCCCCTTCCTGGTCCCACCCATAGGGAGGGACCTAGCAGGTAGTCCGGCCCCTAGAATCCGAATAAAGGTAGGAGCTGTGTCCTAAGACTTTAGACATCCTGGAATCAACTTGAAACTAAGAAGAAGACGGGAACTTCGACGCTCTGCCGCACAGAGGACTGAAGCCAATCTCCCCTGTGGTCAGGGAGTGACCACCTTGCTAACGCAAGCACCATCCAGCGAATCACCGTCTGCTTTGCCGCCGCCTCCCGCCAGAGCCCGAGCCCAGAGACTGACAAGACCTGGACCTCCAGACCTCTCACCGCCCGATCCACAGTCCCTGCAAAGAGGAGACCCGTGGAGGCACCGAGACACGTGGAGCCAGCCATCTTGAAACGACTACGACAAGCTGACCAGTGCAACAACCGAGGCTCCCTCCAAGTTGTGCTTTGGGTCCTGAGAAGCCCAACCCTCGAGCAGCATCTGCACCAAAGGTGAGCCCTCCAGCATCTCCACGATCTGCGTGGGGCCCTTCTGCATTTTGCCACTCGACGCGCCTAACCGGTTGCTGGCCCGCTGGCTAGTGGCCATCTTGGCGACGAAATCTACAACAAACACCGCTGGTCTGGTTGCTCCAGACTGGCCCTTGCTCCCCTCCAAAGGAGCGATCCCTCTGACCTTGCTGGTCAGAACCAACAGCTGATTTCCGAATCCTCCTTCAATTGCTTTTGCCAAGGCTTGTTTGCTTCGATCAAGTCGCCGACACCGCCGACAGCGAGAGCCTGCGTGGCACAGCTCGTGAGCCGACTCCTGGACGTCGTCGACCTTCAGGGACCACGTGGCTGCGGAGACAAGCTACCCCTCATCACCTGTTTGCACCCGACATCGCCTGGTACCCACCTGGTGCCACGCTGGTCACTGGCTAGTGACTGTGAACACTGTCCCCTCTGCTTACAGGTCTTCAACCTCTCCGATCCACCCTTGGATCCACCGCATCTCTACCGGACCGACCGCCTGCAGCATCTTTGTCCCAGGCTCAACGGAACAGATAGAAGAAACCCGACGCACTTTGAGGCCTATGCACCCGCTTCCTGTGGGTGAGGTAAAGCTGGTACTCCGGTGCCCATGTGTAGTAATACATCTCTAGTGCCTGTGTTCCAAATCTTAAGTTCCTAGTCAACCCGGAAGATCTCCTTTGCAGTAACTTTGTACTTTTTACGCACCCATTGAAACCTATGGGAGCACGCGTGTGACTATTTGCTCTGCACACGCCACCCGTGGACCTCCTGGTCACTAACTGACGTTAGCTCCTTGTAGGCCCAGCGATTCTAGAGGCCTTAGGCCTTTTCCCTTTTCTGTTCGTGGTACTTATACCACTATTTTAGTATATGGTTCGAGTGGCCACCAGGGCCTATCCATATAAAGTGCAACTTCTGTGTATTCTGTGATAATCTTGTTTGACGATTTGTGCTCCTGTGCTCATAAAGAGACTAGGGGTTACTTTGAGAAATAAATACATATATATTTTGAATATATATCTGTGTGGTGTCCTTTCATTGGTATAAAAGGGGGTTGCTATTGGTAAAACAGCTTGCTTAACACGCATCACGAGTTTAGCCTCAAAGACTGCTTAGCCTACGCTACCACTAGGGCAGCTAGTCCGAAAAGGTTGACTTACAACCACACCATAAGGGTAGCTTGGCATGGTACAAGGTGGTCACTTTAACTAGTGAACATCATATACCAGGCCAACTTCTCACATTGGTGGCAGCGGTGGGATTTGAGCTTGCTGTGTGTTACCATTGTAATCTCTTGGTTACCAATTGAAAGATCACATAGGTACCTGTAGGTACATATAAAACAAGATTAGATATACTTAAGTTCTACTGAACTTAGTTGTTGTAGAGCAAAGGGAGTAGCACACCCTGACTACAACTACTAGATAGGTTTAGTAGGTAAACCCAAGTGTAGGTAGATTGCAACACATCCACCCACACTTAAGAGCAATGGCCGGGGCAGAGGGGTCCACTGTACCCATCTCTGTCGAGAGTGACCCCCAGAGGGCACCAACCAGCTTTGCTACCCTTAATCAGAATGAGCTCAGGCATTTGGCAACTCTTAGAGGCCTTAAACAGCCCAAGAACCCAAACTCTGCTGAGCTCAGAGAGCTCTTACAGAATGATGAGAATCAGAGAGCACTCAAGAAAGCTTCCCAGTTAGCCCCCTTAGGGACAGGAACAGGAGGCCCCCCTTCTGAAGATGCCACTGAAGTACCCCTTCCCAATAGTCACCCCTTAGATGGGATGCCTACCACAGAGGAAGAAAGTGATGGGGATACAGATGTGAGTGGGGATGAAGGGAGAACTAGCCCAGTGCCAAGTGTTATACTTGGCCCAGCTAAACTAAGGCTATTGGGGACTGACAGTGGGTTCACCCCATTGGATCTCCCCAGTGGACTTAACACAGGGCTTGGAAGGCAAAGGAATCGCTCAGGTGACTCCAATGCTTCCCATGGCTCTAGAGGCTCTCAAGGTCACTCCAGAAGGAGACTGACCACCCCTCAGAGGAGGGAACATGAGGCCAGAATGCAGGAAGCCCAGCTGAGGATCAGGAAGCAGGAGCTAGAAGTAGCCCTGATGGAAGAAAAACTGAGCAAGGCTAGGCAGCATAGAGAGAGTGGGTCTATACCCACTGGTGGCAGCAATGTCCCTAGGGACAAAGATAGGGTCTTTGACAATAGGAACCTGTCCAAGATTGTGCCCCCCTACAAAAGTGGGGATGACATCCACAAATGGATGACTGCTCTTGAGAGAGCCTGCAAAGTGCAGCAGGTTCCTGAAGACCAGTGGGCAGCAATCTTATGGCTCTCCTTTGAGGGGAGAGGCAGAGATAGACTCCTCACTGTTAGAGAAGAGGATGTCAGAAATTACAGAGTCCTGAAGAGTGTCCTAGTTGATGGGTTAGGCTTAACCACTGAACAGTACAGGTTAATGTTCAGAGACACCAAGAAGACACAGACTCAGGACTGGTCTGAATATGTGGAATGTGCCACTAAGGCTTTGGAGGGTTGGTTGCTGGGAAGTAAGGTGTCTGATTATACAGGATTGTACAATTTGATGATGAGAGAGCAGATTTTAAGTAATTGTCAAAACCAGCTTCTCCATCAACACCTGGTAGACTCAGATTTGACCTCTCCCCAAGAATTGGGAAAGAGGGCAGATAAATGGGTCAGGACCAGGATCAGGCCTAAAAACCAGGGTGGTGACCAAAAGAAAGATACCACCAAGCCTCAAGAGAAGGGTGGGGATAAAGAAAAAGAGAAACCTTCCTCAGGGCCCCAAAACTCCACACAGGGTGGTGGGTCCCAAGCTCCCTCCTCTACCACAGCTAAAAAGCCCTACTGCCATGAGTGTAAAACTCCTGGGCATTGGAAAACTGACAGCGGTTGCCCAAGGGCTAAAAACAAAACTGTTCCTCCAATTACTCCTGTCACACCACCTATTACTGTCAGCAGTAATCCCCCAGGTGGTGGGAGTGCCCCCAGAAATCTGGGTGGGTTTACTTGGGGAACACAGGGGGACCCTGGCTTAGCCAATTCCCCTACAGCAACCACTCTTGTCTGTGATGGTGGCATGGGGTTTGCCAACTTCACTGCCTGTCCCAACACTTTGGGTAGGTACAGACAGGAGCCCTACATCAATGGTACAAAAGCTGAGGCCTACAGAGACACTGGGGCTAGCATCACAATGGTGGCCCATTGGCTAGTTCCCTCTGAGCAGCTTTTGCCCGGTTTCTCCTACCAGGTGACTAACATTGATGGCAAACAGAACAGTCATCCCATGGCAGAGGTATGTCTCAGCTGGGGAGGGGTCACTGGCCCTAAAAGGGTAGCAGTGTCCCCAACCTTGCCTGTAGACTGCTTACTGGGGAATGACTTAGAACTCTCAGCTTGGGCTGGAGTTGAACAAGACACCCATTCTAAAATGGTAGGCCTTTCACAAAAGGGTAGGGGGGTTGTGCCATTCACAACCCCTGTCCAAATAGATTTCCTCCCTGAAAAGGTTGGAAGGGCAGTGGTAGCCACAGCCCAGGCACAGACAGACTTCCCTGTAGGGACTGGCAGAGCTGTGACAGTCACAGCTCAAACACAAACTGAGTGCCCCCCTGAAAAGGTTGGCAAGGCTGTAATGGTCTCAGCCTATACTCAGACTGACATAGGTGTAGTGAAGCCTGAAACAATGGATCACTCCACACAAACTGAGAGTAGTGGGGAGGAAGAAAAGTCTCCCTCTCCCCAGACATTAGGAAAAGGTCAGCCTCCTCAGGGATCTGACCTCACCCCTTGTGAAGGAACTGCCCCAGAGGTAGCCAGGCCTGGCCTGGCAGAGCCTCTGATGTCAGTGGCCCCTTCCAAGGTGGGATCCAGTCTGGTGCAGGTAGCCTGCCTCTCTCTACCCTGCCTCAGTCAGCCCAGGGCTGCAGAGGTCAGGGAGGCCAGTGGACCCCCAGAGGGCCCCTGTCCACAAGAACCCCCCCATCAAAAGAATGAGGATTGCCTGGCTAGTAGCCCTAGTCAGGTGATGGGTAAAAACATTCCTGAGGGATCTCCTTTACAGGTAGTTAGGGACCTCCCCCAGGGGGATTCTGTTGGGCACAGGCAAACATGGGACCTTAGGGCCCCAAACCTGACCTGTCCCTCCAGTAAGCCCACAAAAGGGACCCAGCCTCCAGCTTTAGGTAGCCAGAGGCTGACCCTGAGAGCACAGTGCAACTCAGTTAAAGAAAGAAAGGCATCCATGGTGGAGGATGATTGGAGGAAGCTGAGGCCTCACTTTGAGGACACTCACTTCAGTACTCCATCTCAACACCAGCCTTTTACTTTGCCAAGACACACCACAGGTAGAGATTCCCTATGGTGGAGACCCTCTGATACCCTTAGGGTGAGGGATTGCTTAGTGGACCATGAGACAGGGGGTAACCATGCCAGTGCTGGTTCCTCCTTATATGGCCACTTGGGCAATATAGGCTTACCTGGTCAAGGTCAGCCTTATCTCCCTTCGTTTGGGGGGGGGTTGTGTAGGAAGGTGGATATCTGACTATGGTTACCCCCAAATTTTTGCCTAGTGTCTAGCTGGTTTTTCGACTTAGTTGGCCTGAGATCCTGCCATTCAGGCTCTCAGGCTATCTGCTCTCTCTGTAAAATGGACTCCATGTACCCTAGGTACATACCCAATTGGTTGGATCACCCTGTCAGCCCCTGTACCAGTGTACACTAGGTACCCAGGGCATTGGTGTATCCAAGGCCTGCCAGGGGCTGAAGCATGTATTATGCCACCCCAGGCTTGGCCTAACAATCTGACACAACTGGCTGATCACTCAGCTGGGGTAAGTTGGTGTAATCACCTCTTACTTAGGTGTAGTATACCTATACCTAAACTTAAATGGGACACCTGGTAACCTATAAGTCACTCCTATGGCAGGCCTTAACAATCCTGAAGGCAGAGTGCTTGGTTCCATGTGAGATGGTGCTCTGGCATGAGCTGAGCCTGTCTGCAGTGGTCGGAACAACTTCCTTCTACTGTTTCCAGATATCGTCATACCATATACTCTTAAGTGCATTATGAACCTCGCGGTTAAATGCTATCTTTGGTTTGGCTTTATCAAAACATGTCGAGTAAGGTGTCATACGAATTGGAATACTAACCCCTCGCCAATTCTGGCGACGGGGTTAGCATTCCACCCTTCTAGAGGGACACGACATGTACAGTGCCTGAAACCCGGGTAAAATCAGACATAGCCTCAGCTCCACAAAATGGATGCTGCCACCACAGACACAAGTCTGCCCTCCTGCTGCTGGGAGTCCTTCCAGCTTGGGAGGTGTGGACAAAGGGTTTCCTGCCAGGGGAGGTGCATGCACCACCCCAGACAGGATTTTGTGTATTGGTCAGGTAGGGCTTGAAAGAAACCAGACATGCCTGTGGCTCACAAGGAGCCTCGGGGCATATGCCAGTTCAAACCGGTCCTGGGGCACACCAGTCCCGGGCCTGGGGCGAGCTGGACAAAGGATTGGGGGTGTAACCACCCCCCTTCCTGGTCCCACCCATAGGGAGGGACCTAGCAGGTAGTCCGGCCCCTAGAATCCGAATAAAGGTAGGAGCTGTGTCCTAAGACTTTAGACATCCTGGAATCAACTTGAAACTAAGAAGAAGACGGGAACTTCGACGCTCTGCCGCACAGAGGACTGAAGCCAATCTCCCCTGTGGTCAGGGAGTGACCACCTTGCTAACGCAAGCACCATCCAGCGAATCACCGTCTGCTTTGCCGCCGCCTCCCGCCAGAGCCCGAGCCCAGAGACTGACAAGACCTGGACCTCCAGACCTCTCACCGCCCGATCCACAGTCCCTGCAAAGAGGAGACCCGTGGAGGCACCGAGACACGTGGAGCCAGCCATCTTGAAACGACTACGACAAGCTGACCAGTGCAACAACCGAGGCTCCCTCCAAGTTGTGCTTTGGGTCCTGAGAAGCCCAACCCTCGAGCAGCATCTGCACCAAAGGTGAGCCCTCCAGCATCTCCACGATCTGCGTGGGGCCCTTCTGCATTTTGCCACTCGACGCGCCTAACCGGTTGCTGGCCCGCTGGCTAGTGGCCATCTTGGCGACGAAATCTACAACAAACACCGCTGGTCTGGTTGCTCCAGACTGGCCCTTGCTCCCCTCCAAAGGAGCGATCCCTCTGACCTTGCTGGTCAGAACCAACAGCTGATTTCCGAATCCTCCTTCAATTGCTTTTGCCAAGGCTTGTTTGCTTCGATCAAGTCGCCGACACCGCCGACAGCGAGAGCCTGCGTGGCACAGCTCGTGAGCCGACTCCTGGACGTCGTCGACCTTCAGGGACCACGTGGCTGCGGAGACAAGCTACCCCTCATCACCTGTTTGCACCCGACATCGCCTGGTACCCACCTGGTGCCACGCTGGTCACTGGCTAGTGACTGTGAACACTGTCCCCTCTGCTTACAGGTCTTCAACCTCTCCGATCCACCCTTGGATCCACCGCATCTCTACCGGACCGACCGCCTGCAGCATCTTTGTCCCAGGCTCAACGGAACAGATAGAAGAAACCCGACGCACTTTGAGGCCTATGCACCCGCTTCCTGTGGGTGAGGTAAAGCTGGTACTCCGGTGCCCATGTGTAGTAATACATCTCTAGTGCCTGTGTTCCAAATCTTAAGTTCCTAGTCAACCCGGAAGATCTCCTTTGCAGTAACTTTGTACTTTTTACGCACCCATTGAAACCTATGGGAGCACGCGTGTGACTATTTGCTCTGCACACGCCACCCGTGGACCTCCTGGTCACTAACTGACGTTAGCTCCTTGTAGGCCCAGCGATTCTAGAGGCCTTAGGCCTTTTCCCTTTTCTGTTCGTGGTACTTATACCACTATTTTAGTATATGGTTCGAGTGGCCACCAGGGCCTATCCATATAAAGTGCAACTTCTGTGTATTCTGTGATAATCTTGTTTGACGATTTGTGCTCCTGTGCTCATAAAGAGACTAGGGGTTACTTTGAGAAATAAATACATATATATTTTGAATATATATCTGTGTGGTGTCCTTTCATTGGTATAAAAGGGGGTTGCTATTGGTAAAACAGCTTGCTTAACACGCATCACGAGTTTAGCCTCAAAGACTGCTTAGCCTACGCTACCACTAGGGCAGCTAGTCCGAAAAGGTTGACTTACAACCACACCATAAGGGTAGCTTGGCATGGTACAAGGTGGTCACTTTAACTAGTGAACATCATATACCAGGCCAACTTCTCACAGTCAGTGTCAGTCAGTCAGTGTCAGTCAGTCAGTCAGTCAGTGTCAGTCAGTCAGTGTCAGTCAGTCAGTGTCAGTCAGTCAGTGTCAGTCAGTCAGTGTCAGTCAGTCAGTCAGTGTCAGTCAGTCAGTGTCAGTCAGTCAGTGTCAGTCAGTCAGTCAGTGTCAGTCAGTCAGTCAGTGTCAGTCAGTCAGTGTCAGTCAGTCAGTCAGTGTCAGTCAGTGTCAGTCAGTGTCAGTGTCAGTCAGTGTCAGTCAGTCAGTCAGTGTCAGTCAGTCAGTGTCAGTCAGTGTCAGTCAGTGTCAGTCAGTGTCAGTCAGTGTCAGTCAGTGTCAGTCAGTGTCAGTCAGTGTCAGTCAGTGTCAGTCAGTGTCAGTCAGTGTCAGTCAGTGTCAGTCAGTGTCAGTCAGTGTCAGTCAGTGTCAGTCAGTGTCAGTCAGTGTCAGTCAGTGTCAGTCAGTGTCAGTCAGTGTCAGTCAGTGTCAGTCAGTGTCAGTCAGTGTCAGTCAGTGTCAGTCAGTGTCAGTCAGTGTCAGTCAGTGTCAGTCAGTGTCAGTCAGTCAGTGTCAGTCAGTGTCAGTCAGTGTCAGTCAGTCAGTGTCAGTCAGTGTCAGTCAGTGTCAGTCAGTGTCAGTCAGTGTCAGTCAGTGTCAGTCAGTGTCAGTCAGTGTCAGTCAGTGTCAGTCAGTGTCAGTCAGTCAGTGTCAGTCAGTCAGTGTCAGTCAGTGTCAGTCAGTGTCAGTCAGTGTCAGTCAGTGTCAGTCAGTGTCAGTCAGTGTCAGTCAGTGTCAGTCAGTGTCAGTCAGTGTCAGTCAGTGTCAGTCAGTGTCAGTCAGTGTCAGTCAGTGTCAGTCAGTGTCAGTCAGTGTCAGTCAGTGTCAGTCAGTGTCAGTCAGTGTCAGTCAGTGTCAGTCAGTGTCAGTCAGTGTCAGTCAGTCAGTGTGTCAGTGTCAGTCAGTCAGTGTCAGTCAGTGTCAGTCAGTGTCAGTCAGTGTCAGTCAGTCAGTGTCAGTCAGTGTCAGTCAGTGTCAGTCAGTCAGTGTCAGTCAGTCAGTGTCAGTCAGTGTCAGTCAGTGTCAGTCAGTGTCAGTCAGTGTCAGTCAGTCAGTGTCAGTCAGTCAGTGTCAGTCAGTCAGTGTCAGTCAGTCAGTGTCAGTCAGTCAGTGTCAGTCAGTCAGTGTCAGTCAGTCAGTGTCAGTCAGTCAGTGTCAGTCAGTCAGTGTCAGTCAGTCAGTGTCAGTCAGTCAGTGTCAGTCAGTCAGTGTCAGTCAGTCAGTGTCAGTCAGTCAGTGTCAGTCAGTCAGTGTCAGTCAGTGTCAGTCAGTGTCAGTCAGTCAGTGTCAGTCAGTCAGTGTCAGTCAGTGTCAGTCAGTGTCAGTCAGTGTCAGTCAGTGTCAGTCAGTGTCAGTCAGTGTCAGTCAGTGTCAGTCAGTCAGTCAGTGTCAGTCAGTGTCAGTCAGTGTCAGTCAGTGTCAGTCAGTGTCAGTCAGTCAGTGTCAGTCAGTGTCAGTCAGTCAGTGTCAGTCAGTCAGTGTCAGTCAGTGTCAGTCAGTCAGTGTCAGTCAGTGTCAGTCAGTGTCAGTCAGTGTCAGTCAGTGTCAGTCAGTGTCAGTCAGTGTCAGTCAGTGTCAGTCAGTGTCAGTCAGTGTCAGTCAGTGTCAGTCAGTGTCAGTCAGTGTCAGTCAGTGTCAGTCAGTGTCAGTCAGTGTCAGTCAGTGTCAGTCAGTGTCAGTCAGTGTCAGTCAGTGTCAGTCAGTGTCAGTCAGTGTCAGTCAGTGTCAGTCAGTCAGTCAGTCAGTCAGTGTCAGTCAGTCAGTCAGTGTCAGTCAGTCAGTCAGTGTCAGTCAGTCAGTGTCAGTCAGTGTCAGTCAGTGTCAGTCAGTCAGTCAGTGTCAGTCAGTGTCAGTCAGTGTCAGTCAGTGTCAGTCAGTCAGTGTCAGTCAGTCAGTGTCAGTCAGTCAGTGTCAGTCAGTCAGTGTCAGTCAGTCAGTGTCAGTCAGTCAGTGTCAGTCAGTGTCAGTCAGTCAGTGTCAGTCAGTCAGTGTCAGTCAGTCAGTGTCAGTCAGTCAGTGTCAGTCAGTCAGTCAGTGTCAGTCAGTCAGTGTCAGTCATTCAGTGTCAGTCAGTCAGTGTCAGTCAGTCAGTGTCAGTCAGTCAGTGTCAGTCAGTCAGTGTCAGTCAGTGTCAGTCAGTGTCAGTCAGTGTCAGTCAGTGTCAGTCAGTCAGTGTCAGTCAGTGTCAGTCAGTGTCAGTCAGTGTCAGTCAGTGTCAGTCAGTGTCAGTCAGTGTCAGTCAGTGTCAGTCAGTGTCAGTCAGTGTCAGTCAGTGTCAGTCAGTGTCAGTCAGTGTCAGTCAGTGTCAGTCAGTGTCAGTCAGTGTCAGTCAGTGTCAGTCAGTGTCAGTCAGTGTCAGTCAGTGTCAGTCAGTGTCAGTCAGTGTCAGTGTCAGTCAGTCAGTGTCAGTCAGTGTCAGTGTCAGTCAGTCAGTGTCAGTCAGTCAGTGTCAGTCAGTCAGTGTCAGTCAGTCAGTGTCAGTCAGTCAGTGTCAGTCAGTCAGTGTCAGTCAGTCAGTGTCAGTCAGTCAGTGTCAGTCAGTCAGTGTCAGTCAGTCAGTGTCAGTCAGTGTCAGTCAGTCAGTGTCAGTCAGTCAGTGTCAGTCAGTGTCAGTCAGTCAGTGTCAGTCAGTCAGTGTCAGTCAGTGTCAGTCAGTCAGTGTCAGTCAGTCAGTGTCAGTCAGTCAGTGTCAGTCAGTCAGTGTCAGTCAGTCAGTGTCAGTCAGTCAGTGTCAGTCAGTCAGTGTCAGTCAGTCAGTCAGTGTCAGTCAGTCAGTCAGTGTCAGTCAGTCAGTCAGTGTCAGTCAGTCAGTCAGTGTCAGTCAGTCAGTCAGTGTCAGTCAGTCAGTGTCAGTCAGTCAGTGTCAGTCAGTCAGTGTCAGTCAGTCAGTGTCAGTCAGTCAGTGTCAGTCAGTCAGTGTCAGTCAGTCAGTGTCAGTCAGTCAGTGTCAGTCAGTCAGTGTCAGTCAGTCAGTGTCAGTCAGTCAGTGTCAGTCAGTCAGTGTCAGTCAGTGTCAGTCAGTCAGTGTCAGTCAGTGTCAGTCAGTGTCAGTCAGTGTCAGTCAGTGTCAGTCAGTGTCAGTCAGTGTCAGTCAGTGTCAGTCAGTGTCAGTCAGTGTCAGTCAGTGTCAGTCAGTCAGTCAGTGTCAGTCAGTCAGTCAGTGTCAGTCAGTCAGTCAGTCAGTCAGTCAGTCAGTCAGTCAGTCAGTGTCAGTCAGTGTCAGTCAGTGTCAGTCAGTGTCAGTCAGTGTCAGTCAGTGTCAGTCAGTGTCAGTCAGTGTCAGTCAGTGTCAGTCAGTGTCAGTCAGTGTCAGTCAGTGTCAGTCAGTGTCAGTCAGTGTCAGTCAGTGTCAGTCAGTGTCAGTCAGTGTCAGTCAGTGTCAGTCAGTGTCAGTCAGTGTCAGTCAGTGTCAGTCAGTGTCAGTCAGTGTCAGTCAGTGTCAGTCAGTGTCAGTCAGTGTCAGTCAGTGTCAGTCAGTGTCAGTCAGTCAGTCAGTCAGTGTCAGTCAGTCAGTGTCAGTCAGTCAGTCAGTGTCAGCTAGAGCAGCTCTGCTGACCTGGTTTCTGTGGCTCTACAGCAGGTCTGCTGACCTAGTTCTTCGGCTACAGAGCAGCTCTGCTGATCTGGTTCTCTGGCTCTACAATAGCTCTGCTGACCTGGTTCTCTGGTTCTAGAGCAGCTCTGCTGACCTGGTTCTCTGGCTCTAGAGCAGCTCTGCTGACCTGGTTCTCTGGCTCTAGAGCAGCTCTGGTGACGTGGTTCTCTCCCTCTAAAGCAGCTCTGCCGACCTGGTTCTCTGGCTCTAAAGCAGCTCTGCTGACCTGGTTCTTAGGCTCTAGAGCAGCTCTGCTGACCTGGTTCTCTGCCTGTAGAGCAGCTCTGCTGACCT
>NW_028187736.1:0-65000 GCF_964204655.1 Triturus cristatus
GACCTAGTTCTCTGGCTCTAGAGCAGCTCTGCTGCCCTAGTTCTCTGGCTCTAAAGCAGCTCTGCTGACCTGGTTTCTCTGGCTCTACAGCAGCTCGGCTGACCTGGTTCTCTGGCTCTAAACCCGCTCTGCAGACCTAGTCCTCTGGCTCTAGAGCAGCTCTGCTGACCTAGTTCTCTGGCTCTAAAGCAGCTCTGTTGGCCTGGTTCTCTGGCTCTAAAGCAGCTCTGCTGACCTGATTCTATGGCTCTAAAGCAGATCTGCTGACCTTTTTCTCTCCCTCTAAACCAGCTCTGCTGACCTGGTTTCTCTAGCTCTACAGCAGCTCTGCTGACCTAGTTCTCTGGTTCTAGAGCAGCTCTGCTGACCTGGTTCTTAGGCTCTAGAGCAGCTCTGCTGACCTGGTTCTCTGGCTCTAAAGCAGCTCTGCTGACCTGGTTCTCTCCCTCTAAACCAGCTCTGCTGACCTGGTTTCTCTAGCTCTAGAGCAGCTCTGCTGACCTAGTTCTCTGGTTCTAGAGCAGCTCTGCTGACCTGGTTCTTAGGCTCTAGAGCAGCTCTGCTGACCTGGTTCTCTGGCTCTAAAGCAGCTCTGCTGACCTGTTCTATGGCTCTAAAGCAGCTCTGCTCACCTGGTTCTCTGGCTCTAGAGCAGCTCTGCTCACCTGGTTCTTAGGCTCTAGAGCAGCTCTTCTGACCTGGTTCTCTGGCTCTAAAGCAGCTCTGCTGACCTGGTTCTCTGACTCTAGAGCAGCTCTGCTGACCTGGTTCTTTCCCTCTAAAGCAGCTCTGCTGACCTGGTTTCTCTGGCTCTACAGCAGCTCTGCTGACCTGGTTCTCTGGATCTAAAGGAGGTGTGCTGACCTGGTTCTCGCCCTCTAAACCAGCTCTGCTGACCTGGTTTCTCTGGCTCTACAGCAGCTCTGCTGACCTACTTCTCTGACTCTAGAGCAGCTCTGCTGACCTGGTTCTCTGGCTCTACAGCAGCTCTGCTGACCTGGTTCTCTGGGTCTACAGTGGCTCTGCTGGACTGGTTCTCTCCCTCTAAAGCAGCTCTGTTGACCAGGTTCTCTGGCTCTAGAGCAGCTCTGCTGACCTGGTTCTCTAGCTCTAAAGCAGCTCTGCTGACTTGGTTCTATGGCTCTAAAGCACCTCTGCTGACCTGGTTCTCTGGCTCTACAGCAGCTCTGCTGACCTGGTTCTCTGGGTCTACAGCGGCTCTACTGACCCTGGTTCTCTCCCTCTAAAGCAGCTCTGCTGACCTGGTTCTCTGGCTCTAAAGCAGCTCTGCTGACCTAGTTCTCTGGCTCTAGAGCAGCTCTGCTGCCCTAGTTCTCTGGCTCTAAAGCAGCTCTGCTGACCTGGTTTCTCTGGCTCTACAGCAGCTCGGCTGACCTGGTTCTCTGGCTCTAAACCCGCTCTGCAGACCTAGTCCTCTGGCTCTAGAGCAGCTCTGCTGACCTAGTTCTCTGGCTCTAAAGCAGCTCTGTTGGCCTGGTTCTCTGGCTCTAAAGCAGCTCTGCTGACCTGATTCTATGGCTCTAAAGCAGATCTGCTGACCTTTTTCTCTCCCTCTAAACCAGCTCTGCTGACCTGGTTTCTCTAGCTCTACAGCAGCTCTGCTGACCTAGTTCTCTGGTTCTAGAGCAGCTCTGCTGACCTGGTTCTTAGGCTCTAGAGCAGCTCTGCTGACCTGGTTCTCTGGCTCTAAAGCAGCTCTGCTGACCTGGTTCTCTCCCTCTAAACCAGCTCTGCTGACCTGGTTTCTCTAGCTCTAGAGCAGCTCTGCTGACCTAGTTCTCTGGTTCTAGAGCAGCTCTGCTGACCTGGTTCTTAGGCTCTAGAGCAGCTCTGCTGACCTGGTTCTCTGGCTCTAAAGCAGCTCTGCTGACCTGTTCTATGGCTCTAAAGCAGCTCTGCTCACCTGGTTCTCTGGCTCTAGAGCAGCTCTGCTCACCTGGTTCTTAGGCTCTAGAGCAGCTCTTCTGACCTGGTTCTCTGGCTCTAAAGCAGCTCTGCTGACCTGGTTCTCTGACTCTAGAGCAGCTCTGCTGACCTGGTTCTTTCCCTCTAAAGCAGCTCTGCTGACCTGGTTTCTCTGGCTCTACAGCAGCTCTGCTGACCTGGTTCTCTGGATCTAAAGGAGGTGTGCTGACCTGGTTCTCGCCCTCTAAACCAGCTCTGCTGACCTGGTTTCTCTGGCTCTACAGCAGCTCTGCTGACCTACTTCTCTGACTCTAGAGCAGCTCTGCTGACCTGGTTCTCTCCCTCTAAAGCAGCTGTGCTGACCTGGTTCTCTGGCTCTAGAGAAGCTCTGCTGACTTTGTTCTTAGGCTCTAGAGCAGCTCTGTTGACCTGGTTCTCTGGCTCTAGATCAGCACTGCTGACCTGGTTCTCTGGCTCTAAAGCAGCTCTGCTGACCTGGTTCTCTGACTCTAGAGTATCTCTGCTGGCCTGGTTCTCTCCCTCTAAAGCAGCTGTGCTGACCTGGTTCTCTGGCTCTAGAGAATCTCTGCGGACTTTGTTCTTAGGCTCTAGATCCGCTCTGCTGACCTGGTTCTCTGGCTCTAGATCAGCACTGCTGATCTGGTTCTTAGGCTCTAGAGCAGCTCTGCTGACCTGGTTCTCTGGCTCTAAAGCAGCTCTGCTGACCTGGCTCTCTGGCTCTAGAGCAGCTCTGCTGACCTGGTTCTCTGGCTCTAAACCCGCTCTGCAGACCTAGTTCTAAGGCTCTAGAGCAGCTCTGCTGACCTAGTTCTCTGGCTCTAAAGCAGCTCTGCTGACCTGGTTTCTCTGGCTCTACAGCAGCTCTGCTGACCTGGTTGTCTGGATCTAGAGCAGGTGTGCTGACCTGGATCTCGCCCTCTAAACCAGCTCTGCTGACCTGGTTTCTCTGGCTCTACAGCAGCTCTGCTGACCTAGTTCTCTGGTTCTAGAGCAGCTCTGCTGACCTGGTTCTTAGGCTCTAGAGCACCTCTGCTGACCTGGTTCTCTGGCTCTAAAGCAGCTCTGCTGAACTGGTTCTCTGGCTATAGAGCAGCTGTGCTGACCTGGTTCTCTGGCTCTAAAGCAGCTCTGCTGACCTATTCTCTGGCTCGAAAGCAGCTCTGCTGACCTGGTTTGTCTGGCTCTAAAGCAGCTCTGTTGACCAGGTTCTCTGGCTCTAGAGCAGCTCTGCTGACCTGGTTCTCTAGCTCTAAAGCAGCTTTGCTGACTTGGTTCTATGGCTCTAAAGCACCTCTGCTGACCTGGTTCTCTGGCTCTACAGCAGCTCTGCTGACCTGGTTCTCTGGGTCTACAGCGGCTCTACTGACCCTGGTTCTCTCCCTCTAAAGCAGCTCTGCTGACCTGGTTCTCTGGCTCTAAAGCAGCTCTGCTGACCTAGTTCTCTGGCTCTAGAGCAGCTCTGCTGCCCTAGTTCTCTGGCTCTAAAGCAGCTCTGCTGACCTGGTTTCTCTGGCTCTACGGCAGCTCGGCTGACCTGGTTCTCTGGCTCTAAACCCGCTCTGCAGACCTAGTCCTCTGGCTCTAGAGCAGCTCTGCTGACCTAGTTCTCTGGCTCTAAAGCAGCTCTGTTGGCCTGGTTCTCTGGCTGTAAAGCAGCTCTGCTGACCTGATTCTATGGCTCTAAAGCAGATCTGCTGACCTTTTTCTCTCCCTCTAAACCAGCTCTGCTGACCTGAATTCTCTAGCTCTACAGCAGCTCTGCTGACCTAGTTCTCTGGTTCTAGAGCAGCTCTGCTGACCTGGTTCTTAGGCTCTAGAGCAGCTCTGCTGACCTGGTTCTCTGGCTCTAAAGCAGCTCTGCTGACCTGGTTCTCTCCCTCTAAACCAGCTCTGCTGACCTGGTTTCTCTAGCTCTAGAGCAGCTCTGCTGACCTAGTTCTCTGGTTCTAGAGCAGCTCTGCTGACCTGGTTCTTAGGCTCTAGAGCAGCTCTGCTGACCTGGTTCTCTGGCTCCAAAGCAGCTCTGCTGACCTGTTCTATGGCTCTAAAGCAGCTCTGCTCACCTGGTTCTCTGGCTCTAGAGCAGCTCTGCTCACCTGGTTCTTAGGCTCTAGAGCAGCTCTTCTGACCTGGTTCTCTGGCTCTAAAGCAGCTCTGCTGACCTGGTTCTCTGACTCTAGAGCAGCTCTGCTGACCTGGTTCTTTCCCTCTAAAGCAGCTCTGCTGACCTGGTTTCTCTGGCTCTACAGCAGCTCTGCTGACCTGGTTCTCTGGATCTAAAGGAGGTGTGCTGACCTGGTTCTCGCCCTCTAAACCAGCTCTGCTGACCTGGTTTCTCTGGCTCTACAGCAGCTCTGCTGACCTACTTCTCTGACTCTAGAGCAGCTCTGCTGACCTGGTTCTCTCCCTCTAAAGCAGCTGTGCTGACCTGGTTCTCTGGCTCTAGAGAAGCTCTGCTGACTTTGTTCTTAGGCTCTAGAGCAGCTCTGTTGACCTGGTTCTCTGGCTCTAGATCAGCACTGCTGACCTGGTTCTTAGGCTCTAGAGCAGCTCTGCTGACCTGGTTCTCTGGCTCTAAAGCAGCTCTGCTGACCTGGTTCTCTGACTCTAGAGTATCTCTGCTGGCCTGGTTCTCTCCCTCTAAAGCAGCTGTGCTGACCTGGTTCTCTGGCTCTAGAGAATCTCTGCTGACTTTGTTCTTAGGCTCTAGATCCGCTCTGCTGACCTGGTTCTCTGGCTCTAGATCAGCACTGCTGATCTGGTTCTTAGGCTCTAGAGCAGCTCTGCTGACCTGGTTCTCTGGCTCTAAAGCAGCTCTGCTGACCTGGCTCTCTGGCTCTAGAGCAGCTCTGCTGACCTGGTTCTCTGGCTCTAAACCCGCTCTGCAGACCTAGTTCTCTGGCTCTAGAGCAGCTCTGCTGACCTAGTTCTCTGGCTCTAAAGCAGCTCTGCTGACCTGGTTTCTCTGGCTCTACAGTAGCTCTGCTGACCTGGTTCTCTGGATCTAGAGCAGGTCTGCTGACCTGGATCTCGCCCTCTAAACCAGCTCTGCTGACCTGGTTTCTCTGGCTCTACAGCAGCTCTGCTGACCTAGTTCTCTGGTTCTAGAGCAGCTCTGCTGACCTGGTTCCTAGGCTCTAGAGCACCTCTGCTGACCTGGTTCTCTGGCTCTAAAGCAGCTCTGCTGAACTGGTTCTCTGGCTATAGAGCAGCTGTGCTGACCTGGTTCTCTGGATCTAAAGCAGCTCTGCTGACCTATCCTCTGGCTCGAAAGCAGCTCTGCTGACCTGGTTTGTCTGGCTCTAAAGCAGCTCTGCTGACCTGGTTCTTAGGCTCTAGAGCAGCTCTGCTGACCTGGTTCTTAGGCTCTAGAGCAGCTCTGCTGACCTGGTTTGTCTGGTTCTAAAGCAGCTCTACTGACCTGGTTCTCTGGCTCTACAGCAGCTCTGCTGACCTGGTTCTCTGGGTCTACAGTGGCTCTGCTGGATTGGTTCTCTCCCTCTAAAGCAGCTCTGTTGACCAGGTTCTCTGGCTCTAGAGCAGCTCTGCTGACCTGGTTCTCTAGCTCTAAAGCAGCTCTGCTGACTTGGTTCTATGGCTCTAAAGCAGCTCTGCTGACCTGGTTCTCTGGCTCTACAGCAGCTCTGCTGACCTGGTTCTCTGGGTCTACAGCGGCTCTGCTGACCCTGGTTCTCTCCCTCTAAAGCAGCTCTGCTGACCTGGTTCTCTGGCTCTAAAGCAGCTCTGCTGACCTAGTTGTCTGGCTCTAGAGCAGCTCTGCTGCCCTAGTTCTCTGGCTCTCAAGCAGCTCTGCTGACCTGGTTTCTCTGGCTCTAAGGCAGCTCGGCTGACCTGGTTCTCTGGCTCTAAACCCGCTCTGCAGACCTAGTCCTCTGGCTCTAGAGCAGCTCTGCTGACCTAGTTCTCTGGCTCTAAAGCAGCTCTGTTGGCCTGGTTCTCTGGCTCTAAAGCAGCTCTGCTGACCTGATTCTATGGCTCTAAAGCAGATCTGCTGACCTGGTTCTCTCCCTCTAAAGCAGCTCTGCTGACCTGGTTTCTCTGGCTCTACAGCAGCTCTGCTGACCTGGTTCTCTGGATCTAGAGCAGGTGTGCTGACCTGGTTCTCTCCCTCTAAACCAGCTCTGCTGACCTGGTTTCTCTAGCTCTACAGCAGCTCTGCAGACCTAGTTCTCTAGTTCTAGAGCAGCTCTGCTGACCTGGTTCTAAGGCTCTAGAGCAGCTCTGCTGACCTGGTTCTCTGGCTCTAAAGCAGCTCTGCTGACCTGTTCTATGGCTCTAAAGCAGCTCTGCTGACCTGGTTATCTGGCTCTAAAGCAGCTCTGCTGACCTGGTTCTTAGGCTCCAGAGCAGCTCTGCTGACCTGTTTCTATGGCTCTAATGCAGCTCTGCTGACCTGGTTCTATGGCACTAAAGCAGCTCTGCTGACCTGGTTCGTCTGGCTCTAAAGCAGCTCTGCTGACCTGGTTCTTAGGCTCTAGAGCAGCCCTGCTGACCTGGTTCTTAGGCTCTAGAGCAGCTCTGCTGACCTGGTTTGTCGGGCTCTAAAGCAGCTCTACTGACCAGGTTCTCTGGCTCTACAGCAGCTCTGCTGACCTGGTTCTCTGGGTCTACAGTGGCTCTGCTGGACTGGTTCTCTCCCTCTAAAGCAGATCTGTTGACCAGGTTCTCTGGCTCTAGAGCAGCTCTGCTGACCTGGTTCTCTAGCTCTAAAGCAGCTCTGCTGACTTGGTTCTATGGCTCTAAAGCAGCTCTGCTGACCTGGTTCTCTGGCTCTACAGCAGCTCTGCTGACCTGGTTCTCTGGGTCTACAGCGGCTCTACTGACCCTGGTTCTCTCCCTCTAAAGCACCTCTGCTGACCTGGTTCTCTGACTCTAAAGCAGCTCTGCTGACCTAGTTCTCTGGCTCTAAAGCAGCTCTGCTGCCCTAGTTCTCTGGCTCTAAAGCAGCTCTGCTGACCTGGTTTCTCTGGCTCTACAGCAGCTCGGCTGACCTGGTTCTCTGGCTCTAAACCCGCTCTGCAGACCTAGTCCTCTGGCTCTAGAGCAGCTCTGCTGACCTAGTTCTCTGGCTCTAAAGCAGCTCTGTTGGCCTGGTTCTCTGGCTCTAAAGCAGCTTTGCTGACCTGATTCTATGGCTCTAAAGCAGATCTGCTGACCTGGTTCTCTCCCTCTAAAGCAGCTCTGCTGACCTGGTTTCTCTGGCTCTACAGCAGCTCTGCTGACCTGGTTCTCTGGATCTAGAGCAGGTGTGCTGACCTGGTTCTCTCCCTCTAAACCAGCTCTGCTGACCTGGTTTCTCTAGCTCTACAGCAGCTCTGTTGACCTAGTTCTCTGGTTCTAGAGCAGCTCTGCTGACCTGGTTCTTAGGCTCTAGAGCAGCTCTGCCGACCTGGTTCTCTGGCTCTAAAGCAGCTCTGCTGACCTGTTCTATGGCTCTAAAGCAGCTCTGCTCACCTGGTTCTCTGGCTCTAGAGCAGGTCTGCTCACCTGGTTATTAGGCTCTAGAGCAGCTCTGCTGACCTGGTTCTCTGGCTCTAAAGCAGCTCTGCTGACCTGGTTCTCTGACTCTAGAGCAGCTCTGCTGACCTGGTTCTCTCCCTCTAAAGCAGCTCTGCTGAGCTGGTTTCTCTGGCTCTACAGCAGCTCTGCTGACCTGGTTCTCTGGATCTAGAGGAGGTGTGCTGACCTGGTTCTCGCCCTCTAAACCAGCTCTGCTGACTTGGTTTCTCTGGCTCTACAGCAGCTCTGCTGACCTACTTCTCTGACTCTAGAGCAGCTCTGCTGACCTGGTTCTCTCCCTCTAAAGCAGCTGTGCTGACCTGGTTCTCTGGCTCTAGAGAAGCTCTGCTGACTTTGTTCTTAGGCTCTAGAGCAGCTCTGTTGACCTGGTTCTCTGGCTCTAGATCAGCACTGCTGACCTGGTTCTTAGGCTCTAGAGCAGCTCTGCTGACCTGGTTCTCTGGCTCTAGAGCAGCTCTGCTGACCTGGTTCTCTGACTCTAGAGTAGCTCTGCTGGCCTGGTTCTCTCCCTCTAAAGCAGCTGTGCTGACCTGGTTCTCTGGCTCTAGAGAAGCTCTGCTGACTTTGTTCTTAGGATCTAGAGCCGCTCTGCTGACCTGGTTCTCTGGCTCTAGATCAGCACTGCTGACCTGGTTCTTAGGCTCTAGAGCAGCTCTGCTGACCTGGTTCTCTGGCTCTAAAGCAGCTCTGCTGACCTGGCTCTCTGGCTCTAGAGCAGCTCTGCTGACCTGGTTCTCTGGCTCTAAACCCGCTCTGCAGACCTAGTTCTCTGGCTCTAGAGCAGCTCTGCTGACCTAGTTCTCTGGCTCTAAAGCAGCTCTGCTGACCTGGTTTCTCTGGCTCTACAGCAGCTCTGCTGACCTGGTTCTCTGGATCTAGAGCAGGTGTGCTAACCTGGATCTCGCCCTCTAAACCAGCTCTGCTGACCTGGTTTCTCTGGCTCTACAGCAGATCTGCTGACCTAGTTCTCTGGTTCTAGAGCAGCTCTGCTGACCTGGTTCTTAGGCTCTAGAGCACCTCTGCTGACCTGGTTCTCTGGCTCTAAAGCAGCTCTGCTGAACTGGTTCTCTGGCTATAGAGCAGCTGTGCTGACCTGGTTCTCTGGCTCTAAAGCAACTCTGCTGACCTATTCTCTGGCTCGAAAGCAGCTCTGCTGACCTGGTTTGTCTGGCTCTAAAGCAGCTCTGCTGACCTGGTTCTTAGGCTCTAGAGCAGCTCTGCTGACCTGGTTCTTAGGCTCTAGAACAGCTCTGCTGACCTGGTTTGTCTGGCTCTAAAGCAGCTCTACTGACCTGGTTCTCTGGCTCTACAGCAGCTCTGCTGACCTGGTTCTCTGGGTCTACAGTGGCTCTGCTGGATTGGTTCTCTCCCTCTAAAGCAGCTCTGTTGACCAGGTTCTCTGGCTCTAGAGCAGCTCTGCTGACCTGGTTCTCTAGCTCTAAAGCAGCTCTGCTGACTTGGTTCTATGGCTCTAAAGCAGCTCTGCTGACCTGGTTCTCTGGCTCTACAGCAGCTCTGCTGACCTGGTTCTCTGGGTCTACAGCGGCTCTGCTGACCCTGGTTCTCTCCCTCTAAAGCAGCTCTGCTGACCTGGTTCTCTGGCTCTAAAGCAGCTCTGCTGACCTAGTTCTCTGGCTCTAGAGCAGCTCTGCTGCCCTAGTTCTCTGGCTCTAAAGCAGCTCTGCTGACCTGGTTTCTCTGGCTCTACGGCAGCTCGGCTGACCTGGTTCTCTGGCTCTAAACCCGCTCTGCAGACCTAGTCCTCTGGCTCTAGAGCAGCTCTGCTGACCTAGTTCTCTGGCTCTAAAGCAGCTCTGTTGGCCTGGTTCTCTGCCTCTAAAGCAGCTCTGCTGACCTGATTCTATGGCTCTAAAGCAGATCTGCTGACCTGGTTCTCTCCCTCTAAAGCAGCTCTGCTGACCTGGTTTCTCTGGCTCTACAGCAGATCTGCTGACCTGGTTCTCTGGATCTAGAGCAGGTGTGCTGACCTGGTTCTCTCCCTCTAAACCAGCTCTGCTGACCTGGTTTCTCTAGCTCTACAGCAGCTCTGCTGACCTAGTTCTCTGGTTCTAGAGCAGCTCTGCTGACCTGGTTCTTAGGCTCTAGAGCAGCTCTGCTGACCTGGTTCTCTGGCTCTAAAGCAGCTCTGCTGACCTGTTCTATGGCTCTAAAGCAGCTCTGCTGACCTGGTTATCTGGCTCTAAAGCAGCTCTGCTGACCTGGTTCTATGGCTCTAAATCAGCTCTGCTGACCTGGTTCTCTAGTACTAGAGCAGCTCTGCTGCCCTGGTTCTCAGGCTCGGAAGCAGCTCTGCTGACCTGGTTCTCTGGCTCTTAAACAGCTCTGCTGACCTGATTCTCTTGCTCTACAGCAGTTGTGCTGACCTGGTTCTTAGGCTCCAGAGCAGCTCTGCTGACCTGTTTCTATGGCTCTAATGCAGCTCTGCTGACCTGGTTCTATGGCACTAAAGCAGCTCTGCTGACCTGGTTCTTAGGCTCTAGAGCAGCTCTGCTGACCTGGTTTGTCTGGCTCCAAAGCAGCTCTGCTGACCTGGTTCTTAGGCTCTAGAGCAGCTCTGCTGACCTGGTTCTTAGGCTCTAGAGCAGCTCTGCTGACCTGGTTTGTCTGGCTCTAAAGCAGCTCTACTGACCTGGTTCTCTGGCTCTACAGCAGCTCTGCTGACCTGGTTCTCTGGGTCTACAGTGGCTCTGCTGGACTGGTTCTCTCCCTCTAAAGCAGCTCTGTTGACCAGGTTCTCTGGCTCTAGAGCAGCTCTGCTGACCTGGTTCTCTAGCTCTAAAGCAGCTCTGCTGACTTGGTTCTATGGCTCTAAAGCACCTCTGCTGACCTGGTTCTCTGGCTCTACAGCAGCTCTGCTGACCTGGTTCTCTGGGTCTACAGCGGCTCTACTGACCCTGGTTCTCTCCCTCTAAAGCAGCTCTGTTGACCTGGTTCTCTGGCTCTAAAGCAGCTCTGCTGACCTAGTTCTCTGGCTCTAGAGCAGCTCTGCTGCCCTAGTTCTCTGGCTCTAAAGCAGCTCTGCTGACCTGGTTTCTCTGGCTCTACAGCAGCTCGGCTGACCTGGTTCTCTGGCTCTAAACCCGCTCTGCAGACCTAGTCCTCTGGCTCTAGAGCAGCTCTGCTGAACTAGTTCTCTGGCTCTAAAGCAGCTCTGTTGGCCTGGTTCTCTGGCTCTAAAGCAGCTCTGCTGACCTGATTCTATGGCTCTAAAGCAGATCTGCTGACCTTTTTCTCTCCCTCTAAACCAGCTCTGCTGACCTGGTTTCTCTAGCTCTACAGCAGCTCTGCTGACCTAGTTCTCTGGTTCTAGAGCAGCTCTGCTGACCTGGTTCTTAGGCTCTAGAGCAGCTCTGCTGACCTGGTTCTCTGGCTCTAAAGCAGCTCTGCTGACCTGGTTCTCTCCCTCTAAACCAGCTCTGCTGACCTGGTTTCTCTAGCTCTAGAGCAGCTCTGCTGACCTAGTTCTCTGGTTCTAGAGCAGCTCTGCTGACCTGGTTCTTAGGCTCTAGAGCAGCTCTGCTGACCTGGTTCTCTGGCTCTAAAGCAGCTCTGCTGACCTGTTCTATGGCTCTAAAGCAGCTCTGCTCACCTGGTTCTCTGGCTCTAGAGCAGCTCTGCTCACCTGGTTCTTAGGCTCTAGAGCAGCTCTTCTGACCTGGTTCTCTGGCTCTAAAGCAGCTCTGCTGACCTGGTTCTCTGACTCTAGAGCAGCTCTGCTGACCTGGTTCTTTCCCTCTAAAGCAGCTCTGCTGACCTGGTTTCTCTGGCTCTACAGCAGCTCTGCTGACCTGGTTCTCTGGATCTAAAGGAGGTGTGCTGACCTGGTTCTCGCCCTCTAAACCAGCTCTGCTGACCTGGTTTCTCTGGCTCTACAGCAGCTCTGCTGACCTACTTCTCTGACTCTAGAGCAGCTCTGCTGACCTGGTTCTCTCCCTCTAAAGCAGCTGTGCTGACCTGGTTCTCTGGCTCTAGAGAAGCTCTGCTGACTTTGTTCTTAGGCTCTAGAGCAGCTCTGTTGACCTGGTTCTCTGGCTCTAGATCAGCACTGCTGACCTGGTTCTTAGGCTCTAGAGCAGCTCTGCTGACCTGGTTCTCTGGCTCTAAAGCAGCTCTGCTGACCTGGTTCTCTGACTCTAGAGTATCTCTGCTGGCCTGGTTCTCTCCCTCTAAAGCAGCTGTGCTGACCTGGTTCTCTGGCTCTAGAGAATCTCTGCTGACTTTGTTCTTAGGCTCTAGATCCGCTCTGCTGACCTGGTTCTCTGGCTCTAGATCAGCACTGCTGATCTGGTTCTTAGGCTCTAGAGCAGCTCTGCTGACCTGGTTCTCTGGCTCTAAAGCAGCTCTGCTGACCTGGCTCTCTGGCTCTAGAGCAGCTCTGCTGACCTGGTTCTCTGGCTCTAAACCCGCTCTGCAGACCTAGTTCTCTGGCTCTAGAGCAGCTCTGCTGACCTAGTTCTCTGGCTCTAAAGCAGCTCTGCTGACCTGGTTTCTCTGGCTCTACAGTAGCTCTGCTGACCTGGTTCTCTGGATCTAGAGCAGGTCTGCTGACCTGGATCTCGCCCTCTAAACCAGCTCTGCTGACCTGGTTTCTCTGGCTCTACAGCAGCTCTGCTGACCTAGTTCTCTGGTTCTAGAGCAGCTCTGCTGACCTGGTTCCTAGGCTCTAGAGCACCTCTGCTGACCTGGTTCTCTGGCTCTAAAGCAGCTCTGCTGAACTGGTTCTCTGGCTATAGAGCAGCTGTGCTGACCTGGTTCTCTGGATCTAAAGCAGCTCTGCTGACCTATCCTCTGGCTCGAAAGCAGCTCTGCTGACCTGGTTTGTCTGGCTCTAAAGCAGCTCTGCTGACCTGGTTCTTAGGCTCTAGAGCAGCTCTGCTGACCTGGTTCTTAGGCTCTAGAGCAGCTCTGCTGACCTGGTTTGTCTGGTTCTAAAGCAGCTCTACTGACCTGGTTCTCTGGCTCTACAGCAGCTCTGCTGACCTGGTTCTCTGGGTCTACAGTGGCTCTGCTGGATTGGTTCTCTCCCTCTAAAGCAGCTCTGTTGACCAGGTTCTCTGGCTCTAGAGCAGCTCTGCTGACCTGGTTCTCTAGCTCTAAAGCAGCTCTGCTGACTTGGTTCTATGGCTCTAAAGCAGCTCTGCTGACCTGGTTCTCTGGCTCTACAGCAGCTCTGCTGACCTGGTTCTCTGGGTCTACAGCGGCTCTGCTGACCCTGGTTCTCTCCCTCTAAAGCAGCTCTGCTGACCTGGTTCTCTGGCTCTAAAGCAGCTCTGCTGACCTAGTTGTCTGGCTCTAGAGCAGCTCTGCTGCCCTAGTTCTCTGGCTCTCAAGCAGCTCTGCTGACCTGGTTTCTCTGGCTCTAAGGCAGCTCGGCTGACCTGGTTCTCTGGCTCTAAACCCGCTCTGCAGACCTAGTCCTCTGGCTCTAGAGCAGCTCTGCTGACCTAGTTCTCTGGCTCTAAAGCAGCTCTGTTGGCCTGGTTCTCTGGCTCTAAAGCAGCTCTGCTGACCTGATTCTATGGCTCTAAAGCAGATCTGCTGACCTGGTTCTCTCCCTCTAAAGCAGCTCTGCTGACCTGGTTTCTCTGGCTCTACAGCAGCTCTGCTGACCTGGTTCTCTGGATCTAGAGCAGGTGTGCTGACCTGGTTCTCTCCCTCTAAACCAGCTCTGCTGACCTGGTTTCTCTAGCTCTACAGCAGCTCTGCAGACCTAGTTCTCTAGTTCTAGAGCAGCTCTGCTGACCTGGTTCTAAGGCTCTAGAGCAGCTCTGCTGACCTGGTTCTCTGGCTCTAAAGCAGCTCTGCTGACCTGTTCTATGGCTCTAAAGCAGCTCTGCTGACCTGGTTATCTGGCTCTAAAGCAGCTCTGCTGACCTGGTTCTTAGGCTCCAGAGCAGCTCTGCTGACCTGTTTCTATGGCTCTAATGCAGCTCTGCTGACCTGGTTCTATGGCACTAAAGCAGCTCTGCTGACCTGGTTCGTCTGGCTCTAAAGCAGCTCTGCTGACCTGGTTCTTAGGCTCTAGAGCAGCCCTGCTGACCTGGTTCTTAGGCTCTAGAGCAGCTCTGCTGACCTGGTTTGTCGGGCTCTAAAGCAGCTCTACTGACCAGGTTCTCTGGCTCTACAGCAGCTCTGCTGACCTGGTTCTCTGGGTCTACAGTGGCTCTGCTGGACTGGTTCTCTCCCTCTAAAGCAGATCTGTTGACCAGGTTCTCTGGCTCTAGAGCAGCTCTGCTGACCTGGTTCTCTAGCTCTAAAGCAGCTCTGCTGACTTGGTTCTATGGCTCTAAAGCAGCTCTGCTGACCTGGTTCTCTGGCTCTACAGCAGCTCTGCTGACCTGGTTCTCTGGGTCTACAGCGGCTCTACTGACCCTGGTTCTCTCCCTCTAAAGCACCTCTGCTGACCTGGTTCTCTGACTCTAAAGCAGCTCTGCTGACCTAGTTCTCTGGCTCTAAAGCAGCTCTGCTGCCCTAGTTCTCTGGCTCTAAAGCAGCTCTGCTGACCTGGTTTCTCTGGCTCTACAGCAGCTCGGCTGACCTGGTTCTCTGGCTCTAAACCCGCTCTGCAGACCTAGTCCTCTGGCTCTAGAGCAGCTCTGCTGACCTAGTTCTCTGGCTCTAAAGCAGCTCTGTTGGCCTGGTTCTCTGGCTCTAAAGCAGCTTTGCTGACCTGATTCTATGGCTCTAAAGCAGATCTGCTGACCTGGTTCTCTCCCTCTAAAGCAGCTCTGCTGACCTGGTTTCTCTGGCTCTACAGCAGCTCTGCTGACCTGGTTCTCTGGATCTAGAGCAGGTGTGCTGACCTGGTTCTCTCCCTCTAAACCAGCTCTGCTGACCTGGTTTCTCTAGCTCTACAGCAGCTCTGTTGACCTAGTTCTCTGGTTCTAGAGCAGCTCTGCTGACCTGGTTCTTAGGCTCTAGAGCAGCTCTGCCGACCTGGTTCTCTGGCTCTAAAGCAGCTCTGCTGACCTGTTCTATGGCTCTAAAGCAGCTCTGCTCACCTGGTTCTCTGGCTCTAGAGCAGGTCTGCTCACCTGGTTATTAGGCTCTAGAGCAGCTCTGCTGACCTGGTTCTCTGGCTCTAAAGCAGCTCTGCTGACCTGGTTCTCTGACTCTAGAGCAGCTCTGCTGACCTGGTTCTCTCCCTCTAAAGCAGCTCTGCTGAGCTGGTTTCTCTGGCTCTACAGCAGCTCTGCTGACCTGGTTCTCTGGATCTAGAGGAGGTGTGCTGACCTGGTTCTCGCCCTCTAAACCAGCTCTGCTGACTTGGTTTCTCTGGCTCTACAGCAGCTCTGCTGACCTACTTCTCTGACTCTAGAGCAGCTCTGCTGACCTGGTTCTCTCCCTCTAAAGCAGCTGTGCTGACCTGGTTCTCTGGCTCTAGAGAAGCTCTGCTGACTTTGTTCTTAGGCTCTAGAGCAGCTCTGTTGACCTGGTTCTCTGGCTCTAGATCAGCACTGCTGACCTGGTTCTTAGGCTCTAGAGCAGCTCTGCTGACCTGGTTCTCTGGCTCTAGAGCAGCTCTGCTGACCTGGTTCTCTGACTCTAGAGTAGCTCTGCTGGCCTGGTTCTCTCCCTCTAAAGCAGCTGTGCTGACCTGGTTCTCTGGCTCTAGAGAAGCTCTGCTGACTTTGTTCTTAGGATCTAGAGCCGCTCTGCTGACCTGGTTCTCTGGCTCTAGATCAGCACTGCTGACCTGGTTCTTAGGCTCTAGAGCAGCTCTGCTGACCTGGTTCTCTGGCTCTAAAGCAGCTCTGCTGACCTGGCTCTCTGGCTCTAGAGCAGCTCTGCTGACCTGGTTCTCTGGCTCTAAACCCGCTCTGCAGACCTAGTTCTCTGGCTCTAGAGCAGCTCTGCTGACCTAGTTCTCTGGCTCTAAAGCAGCTCTGCTGACCTGGTTTCTCTGGCTCTACAGCAGCTCTGCTGACCTGGTTCTCTGGATCTAGAGCAGGTGTGCTAACCTGGATCTCGCCCTCTAAACCAGCTCTGCTGACCTGGTTTCTCTGGCTCTACAGCAGATCTGCTGACCTAGTTCTCTGGTTCTAGAGCAGCTCTGCTGACCTGGTTCTTAGGCTCTAGAGCACCTCTGCTGACCTGGTTCTCTGGCTCTAAAGCAGCTCTGCTGAACTGGTTCTCTGGCTATAGAGCAGCTGTGCTGACCTGGTTCTCTGGCTCTAAAGCAACTCTGCTGACCTATTCTCTGGCTCGAAAGCAGCTCTGCTGACCTGGTTTGTCTGGCTCTAAAGCAGCTCTGCTGACCTGGTTCTTAGGCTCTAGAGCAGCTCTGCTGACCTGGTTCTTAGGCTCTAGAACAGCTCTGCTGACCTGGTTTGTCTGGCTCTAAAGCAGCTCTACTGACCTGGTTCTCTGGCTCTACAGCAGCTCTGCTGACCTGGTTCTCTGGGTCTACAGTGGCTCTGCTGGATTGGTTCTCTCCCTCTAAAGCAGCTCTGTTGACCAGGTTCTCTGGCTCTAGAGCAGCTCTGCTGACCTGGTTCTCTAGCTCTAAAGCAGCTCTGCTGACTTGGTTCTATGGCTCTAAAGCAGCTCTGCTGACCTGGTTCTCTGGCTCTACAGCAGCTCTGCTGACCTGGTTCTCTGGGTCTACAGCGGCTCTGCTGACCCTGGTTCTCTCCCTCTAAAGCAGCTCTGCTGACCTGGTTCTCTGGCTCTAAAGCAGCTCTGCTGACCTAGTTCTCTGGCTCTAGAGCAGCTCTGCTGCCCTAGTTCTCTGGCTCTAAAGCAGCTCTGCTGACCTGGTTTCTCTGGCTCTACGGCAGCTCGGCTGACCTGGTTCTCTGGCTCTAAACCCGCTCTGCAGACCTAGTCCTCTGGCTCTAGAGCAGCTCTGCTGACCTAGTTCTCTGGCTCTAAAGCAGCTCTGTTGGCCTGGTTCTCTGCCTCTAAAGCAGCTCTGCTGACCTGATTCTATGGCTCTAAAGCAGATCTGCTGACCTGGTTCTCTCCCTCTAAAGCAGCTCTGCTGACCTGGTTTCTCTGGCTCTACAGCAGATCTGCTGACCTGGTTCTCTGGATCTAGAGCAGGTGTGCTGACCTGGTTCTCTCCCTCTAAACCAGCTCTGCTGACCTGGTTTCTCTAGCTCTACAGCAGCTCTGCTGACCTAGTTCTCTGGTTCTAGAGCAGCTCTGCTGACCTGGTTCTTAGGCTCTAGAGCAGCTCTGCTGACCTGGTTCTCTGGCTCTAAAGCAGCTCTGCTGACCTGTTCTATGGCTCTAAAGCAGCTCTGCTGACCTGGTTATCTGGCTCTAAAGCAGCTCTGCTGACCTGGTTCTATGGCTCTAAATCAGCTCTGCTGACCTGGTTCTCTAGTACTAGAGCAGCTCTGCTGCCCTGGTTCTCAGGCTCGGAAGCAGCTCTGCTGACCTGGTTCTCTGGCTCTTAAACAGCTCTGCTGACCTGATTCTCTTGCTCTACAGCAGTTGTGCTGACCTGGTTCTTAGGCTCCAGAGCAGCTCTGCTGACCTGTTTCTATGGCTCTAATGCAGCTCTGCTGACCTGGTTCTATGGCACTAAAGCAGCTCTGCTGACCTGGTTCTTAGGCTCTAGAGCAGCTCTGCTGACCTGGTTTGTCTGGCTCCAAAGCAGCTCTGCTGACCTGGTTCTTAGGCTCTAGAGCAGCTCTGCTGACCTGGTTCTTAGGCTCTAGAGCAGCTCTGCTGACCTGGTTTGTCTGGCTCTAAAGCAGCTCTACTGACCTGGTTCTCTGGCTCTACAGCAGCTCTGCTGACCTGGTTCTCTGGGTCTACAGTGGCTCTGCTGGACTGGTTCTCTCCCTCTAAAGCAGCTCTGTTGACCAGGTTCTCTGGCTCTAGAGCAGCTCTGCTGACCTGGTTCTCTAGCTCTAAAGCAGCTCTGCTGACTTGGTTCTATGGCTCTAAAGCACCTCTGCTGACCTGGTTCTCTGGCTCTACAGCAGCTCTGCTGACCTGGTTCTCTGGGTCTACAGCGGCTCTACTGACCCTGGTTCTCTCCCTCTAAAGCAGCTCTGTTGACCTGGTTCTCTGGCTCTAAAGCAGCTCTGCTGACCTAGTTCTCTGGCTCTAGAGCAGCTCTGCTGCCCTAGTTCTCTGGCTCTAAAGCAGCTCTGCTGACCTGGTTTCTCTGGCTCTACAGCAGCTCGGCTGACCTGGTTCTCTGGCTCTAAACCCGCTCTGCAGACCTAGTCCTCTGGCTCTAGAGCAGCTCTGCTGAACTAGTTCTCTGGCTCTAAAGCAGCTCTGTTGGCCTGGTTCTCTGGCTCTAAAGCAGCTCTGCTGACCTGATTCTATGGCTCTAAAGCAGATCTGCTGACCTTTTTCTCTCCCTCTAAACCAGCTCTGCTGACCTGGTTTCTCTAGCTCTACAGCAGCTCTGCTGACCTAGTTCTCTGGTTCTAGAGCAGCTCTGCTGACCTGGTTCTTAGGCTCTAGAGCAGCTCTGCTGACCTGGTTCTCTGGCTCTAAAGCAGCTCTGCTGACCTGGTTCTCTCCCTCTAAACCAGCTCTGCTGACCTGGTTTCTCTAGCTCTAGAGCAGCTCTGCTGACCTAGTTCTCTGGTTCTAGAGCAGCTCTGCTGACCTGGTTCTTAGGCTCTAGAGCAGCTCTGCTGACCTGGTTCTCTGGCTCTAAAGCAGCTCTGCTGACCTGTTCTATGGCTCTAAAGCAGCTCTGCTCACCTGGTTCTCTGGCTCTAGAGCAGCTCTGCTCACCTGGTTCTTAGGCTCTAGAGCAGCTCTTCTGACCTGGTTCTCTGGCTCTAAAGCAGCTCTGCTGACCTGGTTCTCTGACTCTAGAGCAGCTCTGCTGACCTGGTTCTTTCCCACTAAAGCAGCTCTGCTGACCTGGTTTCTCTGGCTCTACAGCAGCTCTGCTGACCTGGTTCTCTGGATCTAAAGGAGGTGTGCTGACCTGGTTCTCGCCCTCTAAACCAGCTCTGCTGACCTGGTTTCTCTGGCTCTACAGCAGCTCTGCTGACCTACTTCTCTGACTCTAGAGCAGCTCTGCTGACCTGGTTCTCTGGCTCTACAGCAGCTCTGCTGACCTGGTTCTCTGGGTCTACAGTGGCTCTGCTGGACTGGTTCTCTCCCTCTAAAGCAGCTCTGTTGACCAGGTTCTCTGGCTCTAGAGCAGCTCTGCTGACCTGGTTCTCTAGCTCTAAAGCAGCTCTGCTGACTTGGTTCTATGGCTCTAAAGCACCTCTGCTGACCTGGTTTTCTGGCTCTACAGCAGCTCTGCTGACCTGGTTCTCTGGGTCTACAGCGGCTCTACTGACCCTGGTTCTCTCCCTCTAAAGCAGCTCTGCTGACCTGGTTCTCTGGCTCTAAAGCAGCTCTGCTGACCTAGTTCTCTGGCTCTAGAGCAGCTCTGCTGCCCTAGTTCTCTGGCTCTAAAGCAGCTCTGCTGACCTGGTTTCTCTGGCTCTACAGCAGCTCGGCTGACCTGGTTCTCTGGCTCTAAACCCGCTCTGCAGACCTAGTCCTCTGGCTCTAGAGCAGCTCTGCTGACCTAGTTCTCTGGCTCTAAAGCAGCTCTGTTGGCCTGGTTCTCTGGCTCTAAAGCAGCTCTGCAGACCTGATTCTATGGCTCTAAAGCAGATCTGCTGACCTTTTTCTCTCCCTCTAAACCAGCTCTGCTGACCTGGTTTCTCTAGCTCTACAGCAGCTCTGCTGACCTAGTTCTCTGGTTCTAGAGCAGCTCTGCTGACCTGGTTCTTAGGCTCTAGAGCAGCTCTGCTGACCTGGTTCTCTGGCTCTAAAGCAGCTCTGCTGACCTGGTTCTCTCCCTCTAAACCAGCTCTGCTGACCTGGTTTCTCTAGCTCTAGAGCAGCTCTGCTGACCTAGTTCTCTGGTTCTAGAGCAGCTCTGCTGACCTGGTTCTTAGGCTCTAGAGCAGCTCTGCTGACCTGGTTCTCTGGCTCTAAAGCAGCTCTGCTGACCTGTTCTATGGCTCTAAAGCAGCTCTGCTCACCTGGTTCTCTGGCTCTAGAGCAGCTCTGCTCACCTGGTTCTTAGGCTCTAGAGCAGCTCTTCTGACCTGGTTCTCTGGCTCTAAAGCAGCTCTGCTGACCTGGTTCTCTGACTCTAGAGCAGCTCTGCTGACCTGGTTCTTTCCCTCTAAAGCAGCTCTGCTGACCTGGTTTCTCTGGCTCTACAGCAGCTCTGCTGACCTGGTTCTCTGGATCTAAAGGAGGTGTGCTGACCTGGTTCTCGCCCTCTAAACCAGCTCTGCTGACCTGGTTTCTCTGGCTCTACAGCAGCTCTGCTGACCTACTTCTCTGACTCTAGAGCAGCTCTGCTGACCTGGTTCTCTCCCTCTAAAGCAGCTGTGCTGACCTGGTTCTCTGGCTCTAGAGAAGCTCTGCTGACTTTGTTCTTAGGCTCTAGAGCAGCTCTGTTGACCTGGTTCTCTGGCTCTAGATCAGCACTGCTGACCTGGTTCTCTGGCTCTAAAGCAGCTCTGCTGACCTGGTTCTCTGACTCTAGAGTATCTCTGCTGGCCTGGTTCTCTCCCTCTAAAGCAGCTGTGCTGACCTGGTTCTCTGGCTCTAGAGAATCTCTGCGGACTTTGTTCTTAGGCTCTAGATCCGCTCTGCTGACCTGGTTCTCTGGCTCTAGATCAGCACTGCTGATCTGGTTCTTAGGCTCTAGAGCAGCTCTGCTGACCTGGTTCTCTGGCTCTAAAGCAGCTCTGCTGACCTGGCTCTCTGGCTCTAGAGCAGCTCTGCTGACCTGGTTCTCTGGCTCTAAACCCGCTCTGCAGACCTAGTTCTCTGGCTCTAGAGCAGCTCTGCTGACCTAGTTCTCTGGCTCTAAAGCAGCTCTGCTGACCTGGTTTCTCTGGCTCTACAGCAGCTCTGCTGACCTGGTTGTCTGGATCTAGAGCAGGTGTGCTGACCTGGATCTCGCCCTCTAAACCAGCTCTGCTGACCTGGTTTCTCTGGCTCTACAGCAGCTCTGCTGACCTAGTTCTCTGGTTCTAGAGCAGCTCTGCTGACCTGGTTCTTAGGCTCTAGAGCACCTCTGCTGACCTGGTTCTCTGGCTCTAAAGCAGCTCTGCTGAACTGGTTCTCTGGCTATAGAGCAGCTGTGCTGACCTGGTTCTCTGGCTCTAAAGCAGCTCTGCTGACCTATTCTCTGGCTCGAAAGCAGCTCTGCTGACCTGGTTTGTCTGGCTCTAAAGCAGCTCTGTTGACCAGGTTCTCTGGCTCTAGAGCAGCTCTGCTGACCTGGTTCTCTAGCTCTAAAGCAGCTTTGCTGACTTGGTTCTATGGCTCTAAAGCACCTCTGCTGACCTGGTTCTCTGGCTCTACAGCAGCTCTGCTGACCTGGTTCTCTGGGTCTACAGCGGCTCTACTGACCCTGGTTCTCTCCCTCTAAAGCAGCTCTGCTGACCTGGTTCTCTGGCTCTAAAGCAGCTCTGCTGACCTAGTTCTCTGGCTCTAGAGCAGCTCTGCTGCCCTAGTTCTCTGGCTCTAAAGCAGCTCTGCTGACCTGGTTTCTCTGGCTCTACAGCAGCTCGGCTGACCTGGTTCTCTGGCTCTAAACCCGCTCTGCAGACCTAGTCCTCTGGCTCTAGAGCAGCTCTGCTGACCTAGTTCTCTGGCTCTAAAGCAGCTCTGTTGGCCTGGTTCTCTGGCTGTAAAGCAGCTCTGCTGACCTGATTCTATGGCTCTAAAGCAGATCTGCTGACCTTTTTCTCTCCCTCTAAACCAGCTCTGCTGACCTGGTTTCTCTAGCTCTACAGCAGCTCTGCTGACCTAGTTCTCTGGTTCTAGAGCAGCTCTGCTGACCTGGTTCTTAGGCTCTAGAGCAGCTCTGCTGACCTGGTTCTCTGGCTCTAAAGCAGCTCTGCTGACCTGGTTCTCTCCCTCTAAACCAGCTCTGCTGACCTGGTTTCTCTAGCTCTAGAGCAGCTCTGCTGACCTAGTTCTCTGGTTCTAGAGCAGCTCTGCTGACCTGGTTCTTAGGCTCTAGAGCAGCTCTGCTGACCTGGTTCTCTGGCTCTAAAGCAGCTCTGCTGACCTGTTCTATGGCTCTAAAGCAGCTCTGCTCACCTGGTTCTCTGGCTCTAGAGCAGCTCTGCTCACCTGGTTCTTAGGCTCTAGAGCAGCTCTTCTGACCTGGTTCTCTGGCTCTAAAGCAGCTCTGCTGACCTGGTTCTCTGACTCTAGAGCAGCTCTGCTGACCTGGTTCTTTCCCTCTAAAGCAGCTCTGCTGACCTGGTTTCTCTGGCTCTACAGCAGCTCTGCTGACCTGGTTCTCTGGATCTAAAGGAGGTGTGCTGACCTGGTTCTCGCCCTCTAAACCAGCTCTGCTGACCTGGTTTCTCTGGCTCTACAGCAGCTCTGCTGACCTACTTCTCTGACTCTAGAGCAGCTCTGCTGACCTGGTTCTCTCCCTCTAAAGCAGCTGTGCTGACCTGGTTCTCTGGCTCTAGAGAAGCTCTGCTGACTTTGTTCTTAGGCTCTAGAGCAGCTCTGTTGACCTGGTTCTCTGGCTCTAGATCAGCACTGCTGACCTGGTTCTTAGGCTCTAGAGCAGCTCTGCTGACCTGGTTCTCTGGCTCTAAAGCAGCTCTGCTGACCTGGTTCTCTGACTCTAGAGTATCTCTGCTGGCCTGGTTCTCTCCCTCTAAAGCAGCTGTGCTGACCTGGTTCTCTGGCTCTAGAGAATCTCTGCTGACTTTGTTCTTAGGCTCTAGATCCGCTCTGCTGACCTGGTTCTCTGGCTCTAGATCAGCACTGCTGATCTGGTTCTTAGGCTCTAGAGCAGCTCTGCTGACCTGGTTCTCTGGCTCTAAAGCAGCTCTGCTGACCTGGCTCTCTGGCTCTAGAGCAGCTCTGCTGACCTGGTTCTCTGGCTCTAAACCCGCTCTGCAGACCTAGTTCTCTGGCTCTAGAGCAGCTCTGCTGACCTAGTTCTCTGGCTCTAAAGCAGCTCTGCTGACCTGGTTTCTCTGGCTCTACAGCAGCTCTGCTGACCTGGTTGTCTGGATCTAGAGCAGGTGTGCTGACCTGGATCTCGCCCTCTAAACCAGCTCTGCTGACCTGGTTTCTCTGGCTCTACAGCAGCTCTGCTGACCTAGTTCTCTGGTTCTAGAGCAGCTCTGCTGACCTGGTTCTTAGGCTCTAGAGCACCTCTGCTGACCTGGTTCTCTGGCTCTAAAGCAGCTCTGCTGAACTGGTTCTCTGGCTATAGAGCAGCTGTGCTGACCTGGTTTCTCTGGCTCTACAGCAGCTCTGCTGACCTAGTTCTCTGGTTCTAGAGCAGCTCTGCTGACCTGGTTCTTAGGCTCTAGAGCACCTCTGCTGACCTGGTTCTCTGGCTCTAAAGCAGCTCTGCTGAACTGGTTCTCTGGCTATAGAGCAGCTGTGCTGACCTGGTTCTCTGGCTCTAAAGCAGCTCTGCTGACCTATTCTCTGGCTCGAAAGCAGCTCTGCTGACCTGGTTCTTAGGCTCTAGAGCAGCTCTGCTGACCTGGTTCTTAGGCTCTAGAGCAGCTCTGCGGACCTGGTTTGTCTGGCTCTAAAGCAGCTCTACTGACCTGGTTCTCTGGCTCTACAGCAGCTCTGGTGACCTGGTTCTCTGGGTCTACAGTGGCTCTGCTGGATTGGTTCTCTCCCTCTATAGCAGCTCTGTTGACCAGGTTCTCTGGCTCTAGAGCAGCTCTGCTGACCTGGTTCTCTAGCTCTAAAGCAGCTCTGCTGACTTGGTTCTATGGCTCTAAAGCAGCTCTGCTGACCTGGTTCTCTGGCTCTACAGCAGCTCTGCTGACCTGGTTCTCTGGGTCTACAGCAGCTCTGCTGACCCTGGTTCTCTCCCTCTAAAGCAGCTCTGCTGACCTGGTTCTCTGGCCCAAAAGCAGCTCTGCTGACCTAGTTCTCTTGCTCTAGAGCAGCTCTGCTGCCCTAGTTCTCTGGCTCTAAAGCAGCTCTGCTGACCTGGTTCTATGGCTCTAAAGCAGATCTGCTGACCTGGTTCTCTCCCTCTAAAGCAGCTCTGCTGACCTGGTTTCTCTTGCTCTACAGCAGCTCTGCTGACCTGGTTCTCTGGATCTAGAGCAGGTGTGCTGACCTGGTTCTCTGGCTCTAAAGCAGCTCGGTTGGCCTGGTTCTCTGGCTCTAAAGCAGCTCTGCTGACCTGATTCTATGGCTCTAAAGCAGATCTGCTGACCTGGTTCTCTCCCTCTAAAGCAGCTCTGCTGACCTGGTTTCTCTTGCTCTACAGCAGCTCTGCTGACCTGGTTCTCTGGATCTAGAGCAGGTGTGCTGACCTGGTTCTCTCCCTCTAAACCAGCTCTGCTGACCTGGTTTCTCTAGCTCTACAGCAGCTCTGCTGACCTAGTTCTCTGTTCTAGAGCAGCTCTGCTGAACTGGTTCTTAGGCTCTAGAGCATCTCTGCTGACCTGGTTCTCTGGCTCTAAAGCAGCTCTGCTGACCTGTTCTATGGCTCTAAAGCAGCTCTGCTCACCTGGTTCTCTGGCTCTAGAGCGGCTCTGCTCACCTGGTTCTTAGGCTCTAGAGCAGCTCTGCTGACCTGGTTCTCTGGCTCTAAAGCAGCTCTGCTGACCTGGTTCTCTGACTCTAGAGCAGCTCTGCTGACCTGGTTCTCTCCCTCTAAAGCAGCTCTGCTGACCTGGTTTCTCTGGCTCTACAGCAGCTCTGCTGACCTGGTTCTCTGGATCTAGAGCAGGTGTTCTGACCTGGTTCTCGCCCTCTAAACCAGCTCTGCTGACCTGGTTTCTCTGGCTCTACAGCAGCTCTGCTGACCTAGTTCTCTGACTCTAGAGCAGCTCTGCTGACCTGGTTCTCTGGCTCTAGATCAGCACTGCTGACCTGGTTCTTAGGCTTTAGAGCAGCTCTGCTGACCTGGTTCTCTGGCTCTAAAGCAGCTCTGCTGACCTGGCTCTCTGGCTCTAGAGCAGCTCTGCTGACCTGGTTCTCTGGCTCTAAACCCGCTCTGCAGACCTAGTTCTCTGGCTCTAGAGAAGCTCTGCTGACCTAGTTCTCTGGCTCTAAAGCAGCTCTGCTGACCTGGTTTCTCTGGCTCTACAGCAGCTCTGCTGACCTGGTTCTCTGGATCTAGAGCAGGTGTGCTGACCTGGATCTCGCCCTCTAAACCAGCTCTGCTGACCTGGTTTCTCTGGCTCTACAGCAGCTCTGCTGACCTAGTTCTCTGGTTCTAGAGCAGCTCTGCTGACCTGGTTCTTAGGCTCTAGAGCACCTCTGCTGACCTGGTTCTCTGGCTCTAAAGCAGCTCTGCTGAACTGGTTCTCTGGCTATAGAGCAGCTGTGCTGACCTGGTTCTCTGGCTCTAAAGCAACTCTGCTGACCTGGTTCTATGGCTGTTAAGCAGCTCTGCTGACCTGGTTCTATGGCACTAAAGCAGCTCTGCTGACCTGGTTCTATGGCTGTTAAGCAGCTCTGCTGAACTGGTTCTCTGGCTATAGAGCAGCTGTGCTGACCTGGTTCTTAGGCTCCAGAGCATCTGTGCTGACCTGTTTCTATGACTCTAATGAAGCTCTGCAGACCTGGTTCTATGGCACTAAAGCAGCTCTGCTGACCTGGTTCTATGGCTGTTAAGCATCTCTGCTGACCTGGTTCTCTGGCTGTAGAGCAGCTCTGCTGACCTGGTTCTTAGGCTCTAGAGCAGCTCTGCTGACCTGGTTCCTAGGCTCTAGAGCAGCTCTGCTGACCTGGTTTGTCTGGCTCTACAGCAGCTCTGCTGACCTGGTTCTCTGGATCTAGAACAGGTGTGCTGACCTGGTTCTTGCCCTCTAAACCAGCTCTGCTGACCTGGTTTCTCTGGCTCTACAGCAGCTCTGCTGGCCTGGTTCTCTGGCTCTAGAGCAGCTCTGCTGACCTGGGTCTTAGGCTCTAGAGCAGCTCTGCTGACCTGGTTCTCTGGCTCTAAAGCAGCTCTGCTGACCTGTTCTATGGCTCTAAAGCAACTCTGCTGACCTGGTTCTCTGGCTCTAGAGCAGTTCTGCTGACCTGGTTCCTAGGCTCTAGAGCAGCTCTGCTGACCTGGTTCTCTGGCTCTAAAGCAGCTCTGCTAACCTGGTTCTCTGACTCTAGAGCAGCTCTGCTGACCTGGTTCTCTCCCTCTAAAGCAGATCTGCTGACTTGTTCTCTAGCTCTACAGCAGCTCTGCTGAAGTAGTTCTCTGGTTCTAGAGCAGCTCTGCAGACCTGGTTCTTAGGCTCTAGAGCAGCTCTGCTGACCTGGTTATCTGGCTCTAAAGCAGCTCTGCTGACCTGTTCTATGGCTCTAAAGCAGCTCTGCTGACCTGGTTCGCTTGCTCTAGAGCAGCTCTGCTGACCTGGTTCTTAGGCTCTAGAGCAGCTCTGCTGACCTGGTTCTCTGGCTCTAAAGCAGCTCTGCTGACCTGGTTCTCTGACTCTAGAGCAGCTCTGCTGACCTGGGTCTCTCCCTCTAAAGCAGCTCTGCTGACCTGGTTTCTCTGGCTCTACAGCAGCTTGGTTGACCTGATTCTCTGGCTCTAGAGACGCTCTGCTGACTTTGTTCTTAGGCTCTAGAGCAGCTTTGCTGACCTGGTTCTCTGGCTCTAGAGCAGCACTGCTGACCTGGTTCTTAGGCTCTAGAGCAGCTCTGCTGACCTGGTTCTCTGGCTCTAAAGCAGCTCTGCTGACCTGGCTCTCTGGCTCTAGAGCAGCTCTGCTGACCTGGTTCTCTTCCTCTAAAGCAGCTCTGCTGACCTGGTTCTCTGGCTCTAAAGCAGCTCTGCTGACCTAGTTCTCTAGTACTAGAGCAGCTCTGCTGCCCTGGTTCTCAGGCTCGGAAGCAGCTCTGCTGACCTGGTTCTATGGCTCTAAAGCAGCTCTGCTGACCTGGTTCTCTCCCTATAAAGCAGCTCTGCTGACCTGGTTTCTCTGGCTCTACAGCAGCTCTGCTGACCTGGTTCTCTGGATCTAGAGCAGCTCTGCTGACCTAGTTCTCTGGCTCTAAAGCAGCTCTGCTGACCTGGTGGTCTTGCTCTAGAGCAGCTCTGCTGACCTGGTTCTCTGCCTCTAGAGCAGCTCCGCTGACCTGGTTCTCTGCCTCTAGAGCAGCTCTGCTGACCTGGTTATCTCCCTCTAAAGAAGCTCTGCTGACTTGGTTCTTAGGCTCTAGAGCCGCTCTGCTGGCCTGGTTCTCTGGCTCTAGAGCAGCTCTGCTGACCTGGTTCTCTGGCTCTACAGCAGCTCTGCTGACCTGGATCTCTGGGTCTACAGCGGCTCTGCTCACCTGGTTCTCTCCCTCTAAAGCAGCTCTGCTAACCTGGTTCTCTGGCTCTAAAGCAGCTCTGCTGACCTTGTTCTCTGGTTCTAGAGCAGCTCTGCTGACCTAGTTCTCTGGCTCTAAAGCAGCTCTGCTGACCTGGTTTCTCTGGCTCTACAGAAGCTCGTCTGACCTGGTTCTCTGGCTCTAAAGCAGCTCTGCTGACCTAGTTCTCTGGCTCTAGAGCAGCTCTGCTGACATAGTTCTCTGGCTCTAAAGCAGCTCTGTTGACCTGGTTCTCTGGCTCTAAAGCAGCTCTGCTGACCTGGTTCTATGGCTCTAAAGCAGCTCTGCTGACCTGGTTCTCTCACTATAAAGCAGGTCTACTGACCTGGTTTCTCTGGCTCTACAGCAGCTCTGCTGACCTGGTTCTCTGGATCTAGAGCAGGTGTGCTGACCTGGTTCTCTCCCTCTAAAGCAGCTCTGCTGACCTGGTTTCTCTGGCTCTACAGCAGCTCTGCTGACCTAGTTCTCTGGCTCTAAAGCAGCTCTGCTGACCTGGTTGTCTTGCTCTAGAGCAGCTCTGCTGACCTGGTTCTCTGCCTCTAGAGCAGCTCCGCTGACCTGGTTCTCTGCCTCTAGAGCAGCTCCGCTGACCTAGTTCTCTGGCTCTAGAGCAGCTCTGCTGACCTGGTTCTCTCCCTCTAAAGCAGCTCTGCTGACTTGGTTTCTCTGGCTCTACTGCAGCTTGGTTGACCTGGTTCTCTGGCTCTAGAGAAGCTCCACTGACTTTGTTCTTAGGCTCTAGAGCAGCTCTACTGACATGGTTCTCTGGCTCTAGAGCAGCTCTGCTGACCTGGTTCTTAGGCTCTAGAGCAGCTCTGCTGACCTGGTTCTCTGGCTCTAAAGCAGCTCTGCTGACTTGGCTCTCTGGCTCTAGAGCAGCTCTGCTGACCTGGTTCTCTCACTCTAAAGCAGCTCTGCTGACCTGGCTTCTCTGGCTCTACAGCAGCTCGGCTGACCTGGTTCTCTGGCTCTAGAGCAGCTCTGCTAACCTGGTTCTTAGGCTCTAGAGCAGCTCTGCTGACCTGGTTCTCTGGCTCTAAAGCAGCTCTTCTGACCGGGTTTTTCTGGTTCTACAGATGCTCAGCTGACGTGGTTATCTGGCTCTAGAGCAGCTCTGCTGCCCTGGTCCTCTGGCTCTGAATCAGCTCTGCTGGCCTGGTTCTATGCCTCTAGAGCAGCACTGCTGACCTGGTTCTCTGGCTCTAGAGCAGCTCTGCTGACCTGGTTCTCTGGCTCTAAAGCAGCTCTGCTGATCTGTTCTATGGCTCTAAAACAGCTCTGCTGACCTGCTTCTCTGGCTCAAGAGCAGCTCTGTTTACCTGGTTCTCAGGCTCTATAGCAGCTCTGCTGACCTGGTTCTCTGGTTCTACAACGGCTCTGCTGACCTGGTTCTCTGGCTCTACAACAGCTCTGTTTACCTGGTTATCTGGCTCTAAAGCAGCTCTGCTGACCTGTTCTATGGCTCTAAAACAGCTCTGCTGACCGGCTTCTCTGGCTCAAGAGCAGCTCTGCTGACCTGGTTCTTAGGCTCTAGAGCAGCTCTGCAGACCTGGTTCTCTGGTTCTACAACAGCTCTGCTGACCTGGTTCTCTGGCTCTAGAGCAGCTCTGCGGACCTGGTTCTTAGGCTCTAGAGCAGCTCTGCTAACCTTGTTCTCTGGCTCTAAAGCAGCTCTGCTGACCTGGTTCTCTGGCTCGAGAGCAGCTGTGCTGACTTGGTTCTAAGGCTCCAGAGCAGGTCTGCTGACCTGGTTCTCTCCCTCTAAAGCAGCTCTGCTGACCTGGTTTCTCTGGCTCTACAGCAGCTCTGGTGACCTGGTTCTCTGGCTCTAAAGCAGCTCTGCTGACCTGGTTTCTCTGGCTCTACAGCAGCTCGGCTGACCTGGTTCTCTGGCTCTAAAGCAGCTCTGCTGACCTGGTTCTCTCCCTATGAAGCAGCTCAGCTGACCTGGTTTCTCTGGCTCTACAGCAGCTCTGCTGACCTGGTTCTCTGGATCTAGAGCAGGTGTGCTGGCCTGCTTCTCTCCCTCTAAAGAAGCTCTGCTGACCTGGTTTCTCTGGCTCTACAGCAGCTCTGCTGACCTAGTTCTCTGGTTCTAGAGCAGCTCAGCTGACCTGGTTCTTAGGCTCTAGAGCAGCTCTGCTGACCTGGTTCTCTGGCTCTAAAGCAGCTCTGCTGACCTGGTTCTCTGGCTATAGAGCAGCTGTGCTGACCTGGTTCTCTGGCTCTAAAGAAGCTCTGCTGCCCTGTTCTATAGCTCTAGAATAGTTCTGCTGACCTGGTTCTTAGGCTCTAGAGCAGCTCTGCTGCCCTGGTTCTCTGGCTCTAAAGCAGCTCTGCTGACCTGGTTCTCTGGCTCTAAAGCTGTTCTTCTGACCTGGTTCTATGGCTCTAAAGCAGCTCTCCTGGCCTTGTTCTCTGGCTCTAGAGCAGCTCTGCTAACCTGGTTCTTTGGCTCTAGAGCAGCTCTGCGGACCTGGTTCTCTGGCTCTAAAGCAGCTCTGCTGACTTGGGTCTATGGCTCTAGAGCAGCTCTGCTGACCTGGTTCTTAGGTTCTAGAGCAGCTCTGCTGACCTGGTTCTCTGGCTCTACAGCAGCTCTGCTGACCTGGTTCTCTGGGTCTACAGCGGCTCTGCTGACCTGGTCCTCTCCCTCTAAAGCAGCTCTGCTGACCTGGTTTTCTGGCTTTACAGCAGCTCGGCTAACCTGGTTCTCTGGCTCTAGAGCAGCTCTGCTGCCCTGGTTCTCTGGCTGTAAAGCAATTCTGCAGACCTGGTTCTATGGCTCTAAAGCAGCTCTGCTGACCTGGTTCTCTGGCTCTACAGCAGCTCGGCTGACCTAGTTCTCTGCCTCTAGAGCAGCTCTGCTGACCTGGTTCTCTGGCTCTAAAGCTGTTCTGCTGACCTGGTTCTATGGCTCTAAAGCAGCTCTGCTGACCTGGTTCTCTGGCTCTAGAGCAGCTCTGCTAATGTGGTTCTTAGGCTCTAGAGCAGCTCTGCTGACCTGGTTCTCTAGCTCTAAAGCAGCTCTGCTGACTTGGTTCTATGGCTCTAAAGCAGCACTGCTGACCTGGTTCTCTGGCTCTACAACAGCTCTGCTGACCTGGTTCTCTCCCTCTAAAGAAGCTCTGCTGACTTGGTTCTTAGGCTCTAGAGCCGCTCTGCTGACCTGGTTCTCTGGCTCTAGAGCAGCTCTGCTGACCTGGTTCTCTGGCTCTACAGCAGCTCTGCTGACCTGGATCTCTGGGTCTACAGCGGCTCTGCTGACCTGGTTCTCTCCCTCTAAAGCAGCTCTGCTGACCTGGTTCTCTGGCTCTAAAGCAGCTCTGCTGACCTAGTTCTCTGGTTCTAGAGCAGCTCTGCTGACCTAGTTCTCTGGCTCTAAAGCAGCTCTGCTGACCTGGTTTCTCTGGCTCTACAGCAGCTCGGCTGACCTGGTTCTCTGGCTCTAAAGCAGCTCTGCTGACCTAGTTCTCTGGCTCTAGAGCAGCTCTGCTGACCTAGTTCTCTGGCTCTAAAGCAGCTCTGTTGACCTGGTTCTCTGGCTCTAAAGCAGCTCTGCTGACCTGGTTCTATGGCTCTAAAGCAGCTCTGCTGACCTGGTTCTCTCCCTATAAAGCAGCTCTGCTGACCTGGTTTCTCTGGCTCTACAGCATCTCTGCTGACCTGGTTCTCTGGATCTAGAGCAGGTGTGCTGACCTGATTCTCTCCCTCTAAAGCAGCTCTGCTGACCTGGTTTCTCTGGCTCTACAGCAGCTCTGCTGACCTAGTTCTCTGGCTCTAAAGCAGCTCTGCTGACCTGGTTGTCTTGCTCTAGAGCAGCTCTGCTGACCTGGTTCTCTGCCTCTAGAGCAGCTCCGCTGACCTGGTTCTCTGCCTCTAGAGCATCTCTGCTGACCTGGTTATCTCCCTCTAAAGAAGCTCTGCTGACTTGGTTCTTAGGCTCTAGAGCCGCTCTGCTGACCTGGTTCTCTGGCTCTAGAGCAGCTCTGCTGACCTGGTTCTCTGGCTCTACAGCAGCTCTGCTGACCTGGATCTCTGGGTCTACAGCGGCTCTGCTCACCTGGTTCTCTCCCTCTAAAGCAGCTCTGCTAACCTGGTTCTCTGGCTCTAAAGCAGCTCTGCTGACCTAGTTCTCTGGTTCTAGAGCAGCTCTGCTGACCTAGTTCTCTGGCTCTAAAGCAGCTCTGCTGACCTGGTTTCTCTGGCTCTACAGCAGCTCGGCTGACCTGGTTCTCTGGCTCTAAAGCAGCTCTGCTGACCTAGTTCTCTGGCTCTAGAGCAGCTCTGCTGACATAGTTCTCTGGCTCTAAAGCAGCTCTGTTGACCTGGTTCTCTGGCTCTAAAGCAGCTCTGCTGACCTGGTTCTATGGCTCTAAAGCAGCTCTGCTGACCTGGTTCTCTCCATATAAAGCAGCTCTGCTGACCTGGTTTCTCTGGCTCTACAGCAGCTCTGCTGACCTGGTTCTCTGGATCTAGAGCAGGTGTGCTGACCTGGTTCTCTCCCTCTAAAGCAGCTCTGCTGACCTGGTTTCTCTGGCTCTACAGCAGCTCTGCTGACCTGGTTCTCTGGATCTAGAGCAGGTGTGCTGACCTGGTTCTCTCCCTCTAAAGCAGCTCTGCTGACCTGGTTTCTCTGGCTCTACAGCAGCTCTGCTGACCTAGTTCTCTGGCTCTAAAGCAGCTCTGCAACCTGGTTGTCTTGCTCTAGAGCAGCTCTGCTGACCTGGTTCTCTGCCTCTAGAGCAGCTCCGCTGACCTGGTTCTCTGCCTCTAGAGCAGCTCCGCTGACCTAGTTCTCTGGCTCTAGAGCAGCTCTGCTGACCTGGTTCTCTCCCTCTAAAGCAGCTCTGCTGACTTGGTTTCTCTGGCTCTACTGCAGCTTGGTTGACCTGGTTCTCTGGCTCTAGAGAAGCTCCACTGACTTTGTTCTTAGGCTCTAGAGCAGCTCTACTGACATGGTTCTCTGGCTCTAGAGCAGCTCTGCTGACCTGGTTCTTAGGCTCTAGAGCAGCTCTGCTGACCTGGTTCTCTGGCTCTAAAGCAGCTCTGCTGACTTGGCTCTCTGGCTCTAGAGCAGCTCTGCTGACCTGGTTCTCTCACTCTAAAGCAGCTCTGCTGACCTGGCTTCTCTGGCTCTACAGCAGCTCGGCTGACCTGGTTCTCTGGCTCTAGAGCAGCTCTGCTAACCTGGTTCTTAGGCTCTAGAGCAGCTCTGCTGACCTGGTTCTCTGGCTCTAAAGCAGCTCTTCCGACCGGGTTTTTCTGGTTCTACAGATGCTCAGCTGACCTGGTTATCTGGCTCTAGAGCAGCTCTGTTGCCATGGTCCTCTGGCTCTGAATCAGCTCTGCTGACCTGGTTCTATGCCTCTAGAGCAGCACTGCTGACCTGGTTCTCTGGCTCAAGAGCAGCTCTGCTGACCTGGTTCTCTGGCTCTAAAGCAGCTCTGCTGATCTGTTCTATGGCTCTAAAACAGCTCTGCTGACCTGCTTCTCTGGCTCAAGAGCAGCTCTGTTTACCTGGTTCTCAGGCTCTATAGCAGCTCTGCTGACCTGGTTCTCTGGTTCTACAACGGCTCTGCTGACCTGGTTCTCTGGCTCTACAACAGCTCTGCTTACCTGGTTATCTGGCTCTAAAGCAGCTCTGCTGACCTGTTCTATGGCTCTAAAACAGCTCTGCTGACCTGCTTCTCTGGCTCAAGAGCAGCTCTGCTGACCTGGTTCTTAGGCTCTAGAGCAGCTCTGCAGACCTGGTTCTCTGGTTCTACAACAGCTCTGCTGACCTGGTTCTCTGGCTCTAGAGCAGCTCTGCTGACCTGGTTCTTAGGCTCTAGAGCAGCTCTGCTAACCTTGTTCTCTGGCTCTAAAGCAGCTCTGCTGACCTGGTTCTCTGGCTCGAGAGCAGCTGTGCTGACTTGGTTCTTAGGCTCCAGAGCAGGTCTGCTGACCTGGTTCTCTCCCTCTAAAGCAGCTCTGCTGACCTGGTTTCTCTGGCTCTACAGCAGCTCTGGTGACCTGATTCTCTGGCTCTAGAACAGCTGTGCTGACCTTGTTCTCTCCCTGTAAAGCAGCTCTGCTGACCTTGTTTCTCTGGCTCTACAGCAGCTCGGCTGACCTGGTTCTCTGGCTCGAGAGCAGCTCTGCTGACCTGTTTCTCTGGCTCTAAAGCAGCTCTGCTGACCTGGTTCTCTGGCTCTACAGCAGCTGTGCTGACCTGGTTCTCTGGCTCTAAAGCAGCTCTGCTGACCTGTTCTATGGCTCTAAAGCAGCTCTGCTGACCTTGTTCTTAGGCTCCAAAGCAGCTCTGCTGATCTGGTTCTTTCCCTCTAAAGCAGCTCTGCTGACCTGGCTTCTCTAGCTCTACAGCAGCTCAGCTGACCTGGTTCTCTGGCTCTAGAGCAGCTCGGCTGACCTGGTTCTTACGCTCTAGAGCAGCTCTGCTGCCCTGGTTTTCTGGATCTGAAGCAATTTTGCTGACCTGGTTCTTTGGCTCTAAAGCAGCTCTGCTGACCTGGTTGTCTGGCTCTACAGCAGCTCGGCTGACCTGGTTCTTTCCCTCTAAAGCAGCTCTGCTGACCTGGCTTCTCAAGCTCTACAGCAGCTAAGCTGACCTGGTTCTCTGGCTCTAGAGCAGCTCGGCTGACTGGTTCTTACGCTCTAGAGCAGCTCTGCTGCCCTGGTTCTCTGGATCTAAAGCAATTTTGCTGACCTGGTTCTTTGGCTCTAAAGCAGCTCTGCTGACCTGGTTCTCTGGCTCTACAGCAGCTCGGCTGACCTAGTTCTCTGCCTCTAGAGCAGCTCTGCTGACCTGGTTCTCTGGCTCTAAAGCTGTTCTGCTGACCTGGTTCTATGGCTCTAAAGCAGCTCTGCTGACCTTGTTCTCTGGCTCTAGAGCAGCTCTGCTAACTTGGTTCTTTGGCTCTAGAGCAGCTCTGCTGATCTGGTTCTCTGGCTCTAAAGCAGCTCTGCTGACCTGGTTCTCTGGCTCTACAATGGCTCTGCTGACCTGGTTCTCTCCCTCTAAAGAAGCTCTGCTGACTTGGTTCTTAGGCTCTAGAGCAGCTCTGCTGACCTGGTTCTCTGGCTCTACAGCAGCTCTGCTGACCTGGTTCTCTGGGTCTACAGCAGCTCGGCTGACCTGGTTCTCTGGCTCTAGAGCAGCTCTGCTGCCCTGGTTCTCTGTCTCTAAAGCAATTCTGCTGACCTGGTTCTATGGCTTTAAAGCAACTCTGCTGACCTGGTTCTCTGGCTCTACAGCAGCTCGGCTGACCTAGTTCTTAGGCTATAGAGCAGCTCTGCTGACCTGGTTCTTAGGCTCTAGAGCAGCTCTGCTGACCTGGTTTGTCTGGCTCTAAAGCAGCTCTGCTGACCTGGTTCTCTGGCTCTACAACGGCTCTGCTGACCTGGTTCTCTAGCTCTAAAGCAGCTCTGCTGACTTGGTTCTGTGGCTCTAAAGCAGCTCTGCTGACCTGGTTCTCTGGCTCTAAAGCAGCTCTGCTGACCTTGTTCTTAGGCTCCAAAGCGGCTCTACTGATCTGGTTCTTTCCCTCTAAAGCAGCTCTGCTGACCTGGCTTCTCTGGCTCTACAGCAGCTTGGCTGACCTGGTTCTCTGGCTCTAGAGCAGCTCTGCTGACCTGGTTGTCTGGCTCTAGAGCAGCTCTGCTGACCTGGTTCTCTGGCTCTAATGCAGCTCTGCTGACCAGGTTCTCTCCCTCTAAAGCATCTCTGCTTACCTGCTTTCTCTGGCTCTACAGCAGCTCGGCTGACCTGGTTCTCTGGCTCTAGAGCAGCTCTGCTGACATGGTTCTTAGGTTCTAGAGCAGCTCTGCTGCCCTGGTTCTCTGGCTCTAAAACAGCTATGCTGACCTGGTTCTCTGGCTCTAAAGCTGTTCTGCTGACCTCGTTCTATGGCTCTTAAGCAGCTCTGCTGACCTTGTTCTCTGGCTCTAGAGCAGCTCTGCTAACTTGGTTCTTTGGCTCTAGAGCAGCTCTGCGGACCTGGTTCTCTGGCTCTAAACCAGTTCTTCTGGCTTGGGTCTATGGCTCTAAAGCAGCTCTGCTAACCTGGTTCTCTGGCTCTACAACGGCTCTGCTGACCTGGTTCTCCCCATCTAAGGAAGCTCTGCTGACCTGGTTCTTTGGCTCTAAAGCAGCTCTGCTGACCTGGTTCTCTGGCTCTACAGCAGCTCGGCTGACCTAGTTCTCTGCCTCTAGAGCAGCTCTCCTGACCTGGTTCTCTGGCTCTAAAGCTGTTCTGCTGACCTGTTTCTATGGCTCTAAAGCAGCTCTGCTGACCTTGTTCTCTAGCTCTAGAGCAGCTTTGCTAACTTGGTTCTTTGGCTCTAGAGCAGCTCTGCTGATCTGGTTCTCTGGCTCTAAAGCAGCTCTGCTGACCTGGTTCTCTGGCTCTACAACGGCTCTGCTGACCTGGTTCTCTCCCTCTAAAGAAGCTCTGCTGACTTGGTTCTTAGGCTCTACAGCAGCTCTGCTGACCTGGTTCTCTGGCTCTACAGCAGCTCTGCTGACCTGGTTCTCTGGGTCTTCAGCGGCTCTGTTGACCTGGTTCTCTCCCTCTAAAGCAGCTCTGCTGACCTGGTTCTCTGGCTCTACAGCAGCTCAGCTGACCTGGTTCTCCGGCTCTAGAGCAGCTCTGCTGCCCTGGTTCTCTGGCTCTAAAGCAATTCTGCTGACCTGGTTCTATGGCTCTAAAGCAACTCTGCTGACCAGGTTCTCTGGCTCTACAGCAGCTCAGCTGACCTAGTTCTTAGGCTCTAGAGCAGTTCTGCTGACCTGGTTCTTAGGCTCTAGAGCAGCTCTGCTGACCTGGTTTGTCTGGCTCTAAAGCAGCTCTGCTGACCTGGTTCTCTGGCTCTATAACGGCTCTGCTGACCTGGTTCTCTAGCTCTAAAGCAGCTCTGCTGACTTGGTTCTGTGGCTCTAAAGCAGCTCTGCTGACCTGGGTCTCTGGCTCTAAAGCAGCTCTGCTGACCTTGTTCTTAGGCTCCAAAGCAGCTCTGCTGATCTGGTTCTTTCCCTCTAAAGCAGCTCTGCTGACCTGGCTTCTCTGGCTCTACAGCAGCTTGGCTGACCTGGTTCTCTGGCTCTAGAGCAGCTCTGCTGACCTGGTTCTTAGGCTCTAGAGCAGCTCTGAAGGTTGTCTGGCTGTAGAGCAGCTCTGCTGACCTGGATCTCTGGCTCTAACGCAGCTCTGCTGACCTGGTTCTCTCCCTCTAAAGCATCTCTGCTGACCTGCTTTCTCTGGCTCTACAGCAGCTCGGCTGACCTGGTTCTCTGGCTCTAGAGCAGCTCTGCTGACATGGTTCTTAGGCTCTAGAGCAGCTCTGCTGCCCTGGTTCTCTGGCTCTAAAGCAGCTTTGCTGACCTGGTTCTCTGGCTCTAAAGCTGTTCTGCTGACCTGGTTCTTTGGCTCTTAAGCAGCTCTGCTGACCTTGTTCTCAGGCTCTAGAGCAGCTCTGCTAACTTGGTTCTTTGGCTCTAGAGCCGCTTTGCGGACCTGGTTCTCTGGCTCTAAAGCAGCTCTGCTGATTTGGGTCTATGGCTCTAAAGCAGCTCTGCTAACCTGGTTCTCTGGCTCTACAACGGCTCTGCTGACCTGGTTCTCCCCGTCTAAAGAAGCTTTGCTGACCTGGTTCTCTGGCTCTAAAGCTGTTCTGCTGACCTGGTTCTATGGCTCTAAAGCAGCTCTGCTGACCTTGTTCTCTGGCTCTAAAGCAGCTCTGCTAACCTGGTTCTCTGGCTCTACAACGGCTCTGCTCACCTGGTTCTCCCCGTCTAAAGAAGCTCTGCTGACCTGGTTCTTTGGCTCTAAAGCAGCTCTGCTGACCTGGTTTTCTGGCTATACAGCAGCTCGGCTGACCTAGTTCTCTGCCTCTAGAGCATCTCTGCTGACCTGGTTCACTGGCTCTAATGCAGCTCTGCTGACCTGGTTCTCTCCCTCTAAAGCATCTCTGCTGACCTGCTTTCTATGGATCTACAGCAGCTTGGCTGACCTGGTTCTCTGGCTCCAGAGCAGCTCTGCTGACCTGGTTCTTAGGCTCTAGAGCAGCACTGCTGCCCTGGTTCACTGGCTCTAAAGCAGCTCTGCTGACCTGGTTCTTTGGCTCTAGAGCAGCTCTGCTGATCTGGTTCTCTGGCTCTAAAGCAGCTCTGCTGACCTGGTTCTCTGGCTCTACAACGGCTCTGCTGACCTGGTTCTCTCCCTCTAAAGAAGCTCTGCTGACTTGGTTCTTATGCTCTAGAGTAGCTCTGCTGACCTGGTTCTCTGGCTCTACAGCAGCTCTGCTGACCTGGTTCCCTGGGTCTACAGCGGCTCTGCTGACCTGGTTCTCTCCCTCTAAAGCAGCTCTGCTGACCTGGTTCTCTGGCTCTACAGCAGCTCGGCTGACCTGGTTCTCTGGCTCTAGAGCAGCTCTGCTGCCCTGGTTCTCTGGCTCTAAAGCAATTCTGCTGACCTGGGTCTATGGCTCTAAAGCAACTTTGCTGACCTGGTTCTCTGGCTCTACAGCAGCTCGGCTGACCTAGTTCTTAGGCTCTAGAGCAGCTCTGCTGACCTGGTTCTCTGGCTCTACAACGGCTCTGCTGACCTGGTTCTCTAGCTCTAAAGCAGCTCTGCTGACTTGGTTCTGTGGCTCTAAAGCAGCTCTGCTGACCTGGTTCTCTGGTTCTAAAGCAGCTCTGCTGACCTTGTTCTTAGGCTCCAAAGCAGCTCTGCTGATCTGGTTCTTTCCCTCTAAAGCAGCTCTGCTGACCTGGCTTCTCTGGCTCTACAGCAGCTTGGCTTACCTGGTTCTCTGGCTCTAGAGCAGCTGTGCTGACCTGGTTCTTAGGCTCTAGAGCAGCTCTGCTGACCTGGTTGTCTGGCTCTAGAGCAGCTCTGCTGACCTGGTTCTCTGGCTCTAATGCAGCTCTGCTGACCTGGTTCTCTCCCTCTAAAGCATATCTGCTGACCTGGTTCTCTGGCTCTAGAGCACCTCTGCTGACCTGGTTCTTGGGCTCTACAGCAGCTCTGCTGACCTGGTTCTCTGGGTCTACAGCGGCTCTGCTGACCTGGTTCTCTCCCTCCAAAGCAGCTCTGCTGACCTGGTTCTCTGGCTCTACTGCAGCTCGGCTGACCTGGTTCTCTGCCTCTAGAGCAGCTCTGCTGCCCTGGTTCTCTGGCTCTAAAGCAATTCTGCTGACCTGGTTCTATGGCTCTAAAGCAGCTCTGCTGACCTGGTTCTCTGGCTCTAGAGCAGCTCTGCTAACTTGGTTCTTAGGCTCTAGAGCTGCTCTGCTGACCTTGTTCTCTAGCTCTAAAGCAGCTCTGCTGACCTGGTTCTATGGCTCTAAAGCAGCTCTGCTGACCTGGTTATCTCCCTCTAAAGCAGCTCTGCTGACCTGGTTTCTCTGGCTCTACAGCAGCTCTGCTGACCTGGTTCTCTGGCTCTACAACAGCTCTGCTGACCTGGTTCTCTCCCTCTAAAGAATCTCTGCTGACCTGGTTCTCTGGCTCTAAAGCAGCTCTGCTGACCTAGTTCTCTGGTTCTAGAGCAGCTCTGCTGACCTACTTCTCTGTCTCTAAAGCAGCTCTGCTGACCTGGTTTCTCTGGCTCTACAGCAGCTCGGCTGACCTGGTTCTCTGGCTCTAAAGCAGCTCTGCTGACCTGGTTCTCTCCCTATGAAGCAGCTCAGCTGACCTGGTTTCTCTGGCTCTACAGCAGCTCTGCTGACCTGGTTCACTGGATCTAGAGCAGGTGTGCTGGCCTGCTTCTCTCCCTCTAAAGAAGCTCTGCTGACCTGGTTTCTCTGTCTCTACAGCAGCTCTGCTGATCTAGTTCTCTGGTTCTAGAGCAGCTCTGCTGACCTGGTTCTTAGGCTCTAGAGCAGCTCTGCTGACCTGGTTCTCTGGCTCTAAAGCAGCTCTGCTGACCTGGTTCTCTGGCTATAGAGCAGCTGTGCTGACCTGGTTCTCTGGCTCTAAAGAAGCTCTGCTGCCCTGTTCTATAGCTCTAGAGTAGCTCTGCTGACCTGGTTTTTAGTCTCTAGAGTAGCTCTGCTGCCCTGGTTCTCTGGCTCTAAAGCAGCTCTGCTGACCTGGTTCTCTGGCTCTAAATCTGTTCTGCTGACCTGGTTCTATGGCTCTAAAGCAGCTCTCCTGGCCTTGTTCTCTGGCTCTAGAGCAGCTCTGCTAACTTGGTTCTTTGGCTCTAGAGCAGCTCTGCGGACCTGGTTCTTTGGCTCTAAAGCAGCTCTGCTGACTTGGGTCTATGGCTCTAAAGCAGATCTGCTAACCTGGTTCTCTGGCTCTACAACGGCTCTGCTGACCTGGTTCTCTCTGTCTAAAGAAGCTCTACTGACTTGGTTCTTAGGCTCTAGAGCAGCTCTGCTGACCTGGTTCTTAGGCTCTAGAGCAGCTCTGCTGACCTGGTTCTCTGGCTCTACAGCAGCTCTGCTGACCTGGTTCTCTGGGTCTACAGTGGCTCTGCTGACCTTGTCCTCTCCCTCAAAAGCAGCTCTGCTGACCTGGTTTTTTGGCTTTACAGCAGCTCGGCTGACCTGGTTCTCTGGCTCTAGAGCAGCTCTGCTGCCCTGGTTCTCTGGCTGTAAAGCATTTCTGCTGACCTGGTTCTATGGCTCTAAAGCAGCTCTGCTGACCTGGTTCTCTGGCTCTACAGCAGCTCGGCTGACCTAGTTCTCTGCCTCTACAGCAGCACTGCTGACCTGGTTCTCTGGCTCTAAAGCTGTTCTGCTGACCTGGTTCTATGGCTCTAAAGCAGCTCTGCTGACCTGGTTCTCTGGCTCTAGAGCAGCTCTGCTAATGTGGTTCTTAGGCTCTAGAGCAGCTCTGCTGACCTGGTTCTCTAGCTCTAAAGCAGCTCTGCTGACTTGGTTCTATGGCTCTAAAGCAGCTCTGCTGACCTGGTTCTCTGGCTCTACAACAGCTCTGCTGACCTGGTTCTCTCCCTCTAAAGAAGCTCTGCTGACTTGGTTCTTAGGCTCTAGAGCCGCTCTGCTGACCTGGTTCTGTGGCTCTAGAGCAGCTCTGCTGACCTGGTTCTCTGGCTCTACAGCAGCTCTGCTGACCTGGATCTCTGGGTCTGGAGCAGCTCTGCTGACCTGGTTCTTAGACTCTAGAGCAGCTCTGCTGACCTGGTTCTCTGGCTCTAAAGCAGCTCTGCTGACCTGGTTGTCTTGCTATAGAGCAGCTGTGCTGACCTGGTTCTCTGGCTCTAAAGCAGCTCTGCTGCCCTGTTCTATGGCTCTAAAGCAGCTCTGCTGACCTGGTTCTTAGGCTCGGGAGCAGCGCTGCTGACCTGGTTCTCTGCCTCTAGAGCAGCTCCGCTGACCTGGTTCTCTGCCTCTAGAGCAGCTCCGCTGACCTGGTTCTCTGGCTCTATAGCAGCTCTGCTGACTTGGTTCTCTCCCTCTAAAGCAGCTCTGCTGACCTGGTTTCTCTGGCTCTACAGCAGCTTGGTTGACCTGGTTCTCTGGCTCTAGAGAAGCTCCACTGACTTTGTTCTTAGGCTCTAGAGCAGCTCTACTGGCATGGTTCTCTGGCTCTAGAGCAGCTCTGCTGACCTAGTTCTTAGGCTCTAGAGCAGCTCTGCTGACCTGGTTCTCTGGCTCTAAAGCAGCTCTGCTGACTTGGCTCTCTGGCTCTAGAGCAGCTCTGCTGACCTGGTTCTCTCACTCTAAAGCAGCTCTGCTGACCTGGCTTCTCTGGCTCTACAGCAGCTCATCTGACCTGGTTCTCTGGCTCTAGAGCAGCTCTGCTAACCTGGTTCTTAGGCTCTAGAGCAGCTCTGCTGACCTGGTTCTCTGGCTCTAAAGCAGCTCTTCTGACTGGGTTTCTCTGGTTCTACAGATGCTCAGCTGACCTGGTTATCTGGCTCTAGAGCAGCTCTGCTGCCCTGGTCCTCTGGCTCTGAATCAGCTCTGCTGACCTGGTTCTATGCCTCTAGAGCAGCACTGCTGACCTGGTTCTCTGGCTCTAGAGCAGCTCTGCTGACCTGGTTCTCTGGCTTTAAAGCAGCTCTGCTGATCTGTTCTATGGCTCTAAAACAGCTTTGCTGACCTGCTTCTCTGGCTCAAGAGCAGCTCTGCTGACCTGGTTCTCAGGCTCTATAGCAGCTCTGCTGACCTGGTTCTCTGGTTCTACAACGGCTCTGCTGACCTAGTTCTCTGGCTCTACAACAGCTCTGCTTACCTGGTTATCTGGCTCTAAAGCAGCTCTGCTGACCTGTTCTATGGCTCTAAAACAGCTCTGCTGACCTGCTTCTCTGGCTCAAGAGCAGCTCTGCTGACCTGGTTCTCTGGCTCTAGAGCAGCTCTGCTGACCTATTTCTTAGGCTCTAGAGCAGCTCTGCTAACCTGGTTCACTGGCTCTAAAGCAGCTCTGCTGACCTGGTTCTCTGGCTCGAGAGCAGCTGTGCTGACTTGGTTCTTGGGCTCCAGAGCAGGTCTGCTGACCTGGTTCTCTCCCTCTAAAGCAGCTCTACTGACGTGGTTTTTCTGGCTCTACTGCAGCTCGGCCGACCTGGTTCTCTGGCTCTAGAGCAGCTCTGCTACCCTGGTTCTCTGGCTCTAAAGCAGTTCTGCTGACCTGCTTCTCTGCCTCTAGAGCACCTCTGCTGACCTGGTTCTCTGGCTCTAAAACAGCTCTGCTGACCTGATTCTCTGTCTCTAGAGCAGCTGTGCTGACCTGGTTCTTAGGCTCCAGAGCAGCTCTGCTGCCCTGGTTCTCTGGCTCTAAAGCAATTCTGCTGACCTGGTTCTATGGCTCTAAAGCAGCTCTGCTGACCTAGTTCTCTGGCTCTAGAGCAGCTCTGCTAACTTGGTTCTTAGGCTCTAGAGCTGCTCTGCTGACCTGGTTCTCTAGCTCTAAAGCAGCTCTGCTGACTTGGCTCTCTGGCTCTAGAGCAGCTCTGTTGACCTGGTTCTCTCACTCTAAAGCAGCTCTGCTGACCTGGCTTCTCTGGCTCTACAGCAGCTCATCTGACCTGGTTCTCTGGCTCTAGAGCAGCTCTGCTAACCTGGTTCTTAGGCTCTAGAGCAGCTCTGCTGACCTGGTTCTCTGGCTCTAAAGCAGCTCTTCTGACCGGGTTTCTCTGGTTCTACAGATGCTCAGCTGACCTGGTTATCTGGCTCTAGAGCAGCTTTGCTGCCCTGATCCTCTGGCTCTGAATCAGCTCTGCTGACCTGGTTCTATGCCTCTAGAGCAGCACTGCTGACCTGGTTCTCTGGCTCTAGAGCAGCTCTGCTGACCTGGTTCTCTGGCTTTAAAGCAGCTCTGCTGATCTGTTCTATGGCTCTAAAACAGCTCTGCTGACCTGCTTCTCTAGCTCAAGAGCAGCTCTGCTGACCTGGTTCTCAGGCTCTATAGCAGCTCTGCTGACCTGGTTCTCTGGTTCTACAACGGCTCTGCTGACCTAGTTCTCTGGCTCTACAACAGCTCTGCTTACCTGGTTATCTGGCTCTAAAGCAGCTCTGCTGACCTGTTCTATGGCTCTAAAACAGCTCTGATGACCTGCTTCTCTGGCTCAAGAGCAGCTCTGCTGACCTGGTTCTTTGGCTTTAGAGCAGCTCTGCTGACCTATTTCTTAGGCTCTAGAGCAGCTCTGCTAACCTGGTTCACTGGCTCTAAAGCAGCTCTGCTGACCTGGTTCTCTGGCTCGAGAGCAGCTGTGCTGACTTGGTTCTTGGGCTCCAGAGCAGGTCTGCTGACCTGGTTCTCTCCCTCTAAAGCAGCTCTACTGATGTGGTTTTTCTGGCTCTACTGCAGCTCGGCCGACCTGGTTCTCTGGCTCTAGAGCAGCTCTGCTACCCTGGTTCTCTGGCTCTAAAGCAGCTCTGCTGACCTGCTTCTCTGCCTCTAGAGCAGCTCTGCTGACCTGGTTCTCTGGCTCTAAAACAGCTCTGCTGACCTGATTCTCTCTCTCTAGAGCAGCTGTGCTGACCTGGTTCTTAGGCTCCAGAGCAGCTCTGCTGCCCTGGTTCTCTGGCTCTAAAGCAATTCTGCTGACCTGGTTCTCTGGCTCTAGAGCAGCTCTGCTAACTTGGTTCTTAGGCTCTAGAGCTGCTCTGCTGACCTGGTTCTCTAGCTCTAAAGCAGCTCTGCTGACTTGGTTTTATGGCTCTAAAGCAGCTCTGCTGACCTGGTTCTCTGGCTCTAAGGCAGCTCTGCTGACCTAGTTCTCTCCCTCTAAAGCAGCTCTGCTGACTTGGTTTCTCTGGCTCTACTGCAGCTCGGCCGACCTGGTTCTCTGGCTCTAGAGCAGCTCTGCTACCCTGGTTCTCTGGCTCTAAAGCAGCTCTGCTGACCTGCTTCTCTGCCTCAAGAGCAGCTCTGCTGACCTGGTTCTCTGGCTCTAAAACAGCTCTGCTGACCTGATTCTCTGTCTCTAGAGCAGCTGTGCTGACCTGGTTCTTAGGCTCCAGAGCAGCTCTGCTGCCGTGGTTCTCTGGCTCTAAAGCAATTCTGCTGACCTGGTTCTATGGCTCTAAAGCAGCTCTGCTGACCTGGTTCTCTGGCTCTAGAGCAGCTCTGCTGACATGGTTCTCGGGCTCTACAGCAGCTCTGCTGACCTGGTTCTCTGGGTCTACAGCGGCTCTGCTGACCTGGTTCTCTCCCTCCAAAGCAGCTCTGCTGACCTGGTTCTCTGGCTCTACTGCAGCTCGGCTGACCTGGTTCTCTGCCTCTAGAGCAGCTCTGCTGCCCTGGTTCTCTGGCTCTAAAGCAATTCTGCTGACCTGGTTCTATGGCTCTAAAGCAGCTCTGCTGACCTGGTTCTCTGGCTCTAGAGCAGCTCTGCTAACTTGGTTCTTAGGCTCTAGAGCTGCTCTGCTGACCTTGTTCTCTAGCTCTAAAGCAGCTCTGCTGACCTGGTTCTATGGCTCTAAAGCAGCTCTGCTGACCTGGTTATCTCCCTCTAAAGCAGCTCTGCTGACCTGGTTTCTCTGGCTCTACAGCAGCTCTGCTGACCTGGTTCTCTGGCTCTACAACAGCTCTGCTGACCTGGTTCTCTCCCTCTAAAGAAGCTCTGCTGACCTGGTTCTCTGGCTCTAAAGCAGCTCTGCTGACCTAGTTCTCTGGTTCTAGAGCAGCTCTGCTGACCTACTTCTCTGGCTCTAAAGCAGCTCTGCTGACCTGGTTTCTCTGGCTCTACAGCAGCTCGGCTGACCTGGTTCTCTGGCTCTAAAGCAGCTCTGCTGACCTGGTTCTCTCCCTATGAAGCAGCTCAGCTGACCTGGTTTCTCTGGCTCTACAGCAGCTCTGCTGACCTGGTTCACTGGATCTAGAGCAGGTGTGCTGGCCTGCTTCTCTCCCTCTAAAGAAGCTCTGCTGACCTGGTTTCTCTGGCTCTACAGCAGCTCTGCTGACCTAGTTCTCTGGTTCTAGAGCAGCTCTGCTGACCTGGTTCTTAGGCTCTAGAGCAGCTCTGCTGACCTGGTTCTCTGGCTCTAAAGCAGCTCTGCTGACCTGGTTCTCTGGCTATAGAGCAGCTGTGCTGACCTGGTTCTCTGGCTCTAAAGAAGCTCTGCTGCCCTGTTCTATAGCTCTAGAGTAGCTCTGCTGACCTGGTTTTTAGTCTCTAGAGTAGCTCTGCTGCCCTGGTTCTCTGGCTCTAGAGCAGCTCTGCTAACCTGGTTCTTAGGCTCTAGAGCAGCTCTGCTGACCTGGTTCTCTGGCTCTAAAGCAGCTCTTCTGACCGGGTTTTTCTGGTTCTACAGATGCTCAGCTGACCTGGTTATCTGGCTCTAGAGCAGCTCTGTTGCCCTGGTCCTCTGGCTCTGAATCAGCTCTGCTGACCTGGTTCTATGCCTCTAGAGCAGCACTGCTGACCTGGTTCTCTGGCTCTAGAGCAGCTCTGCTTACCTGGTTATCTGGCTCTAAAGCAGCTCTGCTGACCTGTTCTATGGCTCTAAAACAGCTCTGCTGACCTGCTTCTCTGGCTCAAGAGCAGCTCTGCTGACCTGGTTCTCTGGCTCTAGAGCAGCTCTGCTGACCTATTTCTTAGGCTCTAGAGCAGCTCTGCTAACCTGGTTCACTGGCTCTAAAGCAGCTCTGCTGACCTGGTTCTCTGGCTCGAGAGCAGCTGTGCTGACTTGGTTCTTGGGCTCCAGAGCAGGTCTGCTGACCTGGTTCTCTCCCTCTAAAGCAGCTCTACTGACGTGGTTTTTCTGGCTCTACTGCAGCTCGGCCGACCTGGTTCTCTGGCTCTAGAGCAGCTCTGCTACCCTGGTTCTCTGGCTCTAAAGCAGTTCTGCTGACCTGCTTCTCTGCCTCTAGAGCACCTCTGCTGACCTGGTTCTCTGGCTCTAAAACAGCTCTGCTGACCTGATTCTCTGTCTCTAGAGCAGCTGTGCTGACCTGGTTCTTAGGCTCCAGAGCAGCTCTGCTGCCTTGGTTCTCTGGCTCTAAAGCAATTCTGCTGACCTGGTTCTATGGCTCTAAAGCAGCTCTGCTGACCTAGTTCTCTGGCTCTAGAGCAGCTCTGCTAACTTGGTTCTTAGGCTCTAGAGCTGCTCTGCTGACCTGGTTCTCTAGCTCTAAAGCAGCTCTGCTGACTTGGCTCTCTGGCTCTAGAGCAGCTCTGTTGACCTGGTTCTCTCACTCTAAAGCAGCTCTGCTGACCTGGCTTCTCTGGCTCTACAGCAGCTCATCTGACCTGGTTCTCTGGCTCTAGAGCAGCTCTGCTAACCTGGTTCTTAGGCTCTAGAGCAGCTCTGCTGACCTGGTTCTCTGGCTCTAAAGCAGCTCTTCTGACCGGGTTTCTCTGGTTCTACAGATGCTCAGCTGACCTGGTTATCTGGCTCTAGAGCAGCTTTGCTGCCCTGATCCTCTGGCTCTGAATCAGCTCTGCTGACCTGGTTCTATGCCTCTAGAGCAGCACTGCTGACCTGGTTCTCTGGCTCTAGAGCAGCTCTGCTGACCTGGTTCTCTGGCTTTAAAGCAGCTCTGCTGATCTGTTCTATGGCTCTAAAACAGCTCTGCTGACCTGCTTCTCTGGCTCAAGAGCAGCTCTGCTGACCTGGTTCTCAGGCTCTATAGCAGCTCTGCTGACCTGGTTCTCTGGTTCTACAACGGCTCTGCTGACCTAGTTCTCTGGCTCTACAACAGCTCTGCTTACCTGGTTATCTGGCTCTAAAGCAGCTCTGCTGACCTGTTCTATGGCTCTAAAACAGCTCTGATGACCTGCTTCTCTGGCTCAAGAGCAGCTCTGCTGACCTGGTTCTCTGGCTTTAGAGCAGCTCTGCTGACCTATTTCTTAGACTCTAGAGCAGCTCTGCTAACCTGGTTCACTGGCTCTAAAGCAGCTCTGCTGACCTGGTTCTCTGGCTCGAGAGCAGCTGTGCTGACTTGGTTCTTGGGCTCCAGAGCAGGTCTGCTGACCTGGTTCTCTCCCTCTAAAGCAGCTCTACTGACGTGGTTTTTCTGGCTCTACTGCAGCTCGGCCGACCTGGTTCTCTGGCTCTAGAGCAGCTCTGCTACCCTGGTTCTCTGGCTCTAAAGCAGCTCTGCTGACCTGCTTCTCTGCCTCTAGAGCAGCTCTGCTGACCTGGTTCTCTGGCTCTAAAACAGCTCTGCTGACCTGATTCTCTCTCTCTAGAGCAGCTGTGCTGACCTGGTTCTTAGGCTCCAGAGCAGCTCTGCTGCCCTGGTTCTCTGGCTCTAAAGCAATTCTGCTGACCTGGTTCTCTGGCTCTAGAGCAGCTCTGCTAACTTGGTTCTTAGGCTCTAGAGCTGCTCTGCTGACCTGGTTCTCTAGCTCTAAAGCAGCTCTGCTGACTTGGTTTTATGGCTCTAAAGCAGCTCTGCTGACCTGGTTCTCTGGCTCTAAGGCAGCTCTGCTGACCTAGTTCTCTCCCTCTAAAGCAGCTCTGCTGACTTGGTTTCTCTGGCTCTACTGCAGCTCGGCCGACCTGGTTCTCTGGCTCTAGAGCAGCTCTGCTACCCTGGTTCTCTGGCTCTAAAGCAGCTCTGCTGACCTGCTTCTCTGCCTCAAGAGCAGCTCTGCTGACCTGGTTCTCTGGCTCTAAAACAGCTCTGCTGACCTGATTCTCTGTCTCTAGAGCAGCTGTGCTGACCTGGTTCTTAGGCTCCAGAGCAGCTCTGCTGCCGTGGTTCTCTGGCTCTAAAGCAATTCTGCTGACCTGGTTCTATGGCTCTAAAGCAGCTCTGCTGACCTGGTTCTCTGGCTCTAGAGCAGCTCTGCTGACATGGTTCTCGGGCTCTACAGCAGCTCTGCTGACCTGGTTCTCTGGGTCTACAGCGGCTCTGCTGACCTGGTTCTCTCCCTCCAAAGCAGCTCTGCTGACCTGGTTCTCTGGCTCTACTGCAGCTCGGCTGACCTGGTTCTCTGCCTCTAGAGCAGCTCTGCTGCCCTGGTTCTCTGGCTCTAAAGCAATTCTGCTGACCTGGTTCTATGGCTCTAAAGCAGCTCTGCTGACCTGGTTCTCTGGCTCTAGAGCAGCTCTGCTAACTTGGTTCCTCTAGAGCTGCTCTGCTGACCTTGTTCTCTAGCTCTAAAGCAGCTCTACTGACTTGGTTTTATGGCTCTAAAGCAGCTCTGCTGACCTGGTTCTCTGGCTCTAAGGCAGCTCTGCTGACCTAGTTCTCTCCCTCTAAAGCAGCTCTGCTGACTTGGTTTCTCTGGCTCTACTGCAGCTCGGCCGACCTGGTTCTCTGGCTCTAGAGCAGCTCTGCTACCCTGGTTCTCTGGCTCTAAAGCAGCTCTGCTGACCTGCTTCTCTGCCTCAAGAGCAGCTCTGCTGACCTGGTTCTCTGGCTCTAAAACAGCTCTGCTGACCTGATTCTCTGTCTCTAGAGCAGCTGTGCTGACCTGGTTCTTAGGCTCCAGAGCAGCTCTGCTGCCGTGGTTCTCTGGCTCTAAAGCAATTCTGCTGACCTGGTTCTATGGCTCTAAAGCAGCTCTGCTGACCTGGTTCTCAGGCTCTATAGCAGCTCTGCTGACCTGGTTCTCTGGTTCTACAACGGCTCTGCTGACCTAGTTCTCTGGCTCTACAACAGCTCTGCTTACCTGGTTATCTGGCTCTAAAGCAGCTCTGCTGACCTGTTCTATGGCTCTAAAACAGCTCTGATGACCTGCTTCTCTGGCTCAAGAGCAGCTCTGCTGACCTGGTTCTTTGGCTTTAGAGCAGCTCTGCTGACCTATTTCTTAGGCTCTAGAGCAGCTCTGCTAACCTGGTTCACTGGCTCTAAAGCAGCTCTGCTGACCTGGTTCTCTGGCTCGAGAGCAGCTGTGCTGACTTGGTTCTTGGGCTCCAGAGCAGGTCTGCTGACCTGGTTCTCTCCCTCTAAAGCAGCTCTACTGACGTGGTTTTTCTGGCTCTACTGCAGCTCGGCCGACCTGGTTCTCTGGCTCTAGAGCAGCTCTGCTACCCTGGTTCTCTGGCTCTAAAGCAGCTCTGCTGACCTGCTTCTCTGCCTCTAGAGCAGCTCTGCTGACCTGGTTCTCTGGCTCTAAAACAGCTCTGCTGACCTGATTCTCTCTCTCTAGAGCAGCTGTGCTGACCTGGTTCTTAGGCTCCAGAGCAGCTCTGCTGCCCTGGTTCTCTGGCTCTAAAGCAATTCTGCTGACCTGGTTCTCTGGCTCTAGAGCAGCTCTGCTAACTTGGTTCTTAGGCTCTAGAGCTGCTCTGCTGACCTGGTTCTCTAGCTCTAAAGCAGCTCTGCTGACTTGGTTTTATGGCTCTAAAGCAGCTCTGCTGACCTGGTTCTCTGGCTCTAAGGCAGCTCTGCTGACCTAGTTCTCTCCCTCTAAAGCAGCTCTGCTGACTTGGTTTCTCTGGCTCTACTGCAGCTCGGCCGACCTGGTTCTCTGGCTCTAGAGCAGCTCTGCTACCCTGGTTCTCTGGCTCTAAAGCAGCTCTGCTGACCTGCTTCTCTGCCTCAAGAGCAGCTCTGCTGACCTGGTTCTCTGGCTCTAAAACAGCTCTGCTGACCTGATTCTCTGTCTCTAGAGCAGCTGTGCTGACCTGGTTCTTAGGCTCCAGAGCAGCTCTGCTGCCGTGGTTCTCTGGCTCTAAAGCAATTCTGCTGACCTGGTTCTATGGCTCTAAAGCAGCTCTGCTGACCTGGTTCTCTGGCTCTAGAGCAGCTCTGCTGACATGGTTCTCGGGCTCTACAGCAGCTCTGCTGACCTGGTTCTCTGGGTCTACAGCGGCTCTGCTGACCTGGTTCTCTCCCTCCAAAGCAGCTCTGCTGACCTGGTTCTCTGGCTCTACTGCAGCTCGGCTGACCTGGTTCTCTGCCTCTAGAGCAGCTCTGCTGCCCTGGTTCTCTGGCTCTAAAGCAATTCTGCTGACCTGGTTCTATGGCTCTAAAGCAGCTCTGCTGACCTGGTTCTCTGGCTCTAGAGCAGCTCTGCTAACTTGGTTCTTAGGCTCTAGAGCTGCTCTGCTGACCTTGTTCTCTAGCTCTAAAGCAGCTCTGCTGACCTGGTTCTATGGCTCTAAAGCAGCTCTGCTGACCTGGTTATCTCCCTCTAAAGCAGCTCTGCTGACCTGGTTTCTCTGGCTCTACAGCAGCTCTGCTGACCTGGTTCTCTGGCTCTACAACAGCTCTGCTGACCTGGTTCTCTCCCTCTAAAGAAGCTCTGCTGACCTGGTTCTCTGGCTCTAAAGCAGCTCTGCTGACCTAGTTCTCTGGTTCTAGAGCAGCTCTGCTGACCTACTTCTCTGGCTCTAAAGCAGCTCTGCTGACCTGGTTTCTCTGGCTCTACAGCAGCTCGGCTGACCTGGTTCTCTGGCTCTAAAGCAGCTCTGCTGACCTGGTTCTCTCCCTATGAAGCAGCTCAGCTGACCTGGTTTCTCTGGCTCTACAGCAGCTCTGCTGACCTGGTTCACTGGATCTAGAGCAGGTGTGCTGGCCTGCTTCTCTCCCTCTAAAGAAGCTCTGCTGACCTGGTTTCTCTGGCTCTACAGCAGCTCTGCTGACCTAGTTCTCTGGTTCTAGAGCAGCTCTGCTGACCTGGTTCTTAGGCTCTAGAGCAGCTCTGCTGACCTGGTTCTCTGGCTCTAAAGCAGCTCTGCTGACCTGGTTCTCTGGCTATAGAGCAGCTGTGCTGACCTGGTTCTCTGGCTCTAAAGAAGCTCTGCTGCCCTGTTCTATAGCTCTAGAGTAGCTCTGCTGACCTGGTTTTTAGTCTCTAGAGTAGCTCTGCTGCCCTGGTTCTCTGGCTCTAGAGCAGCTCTGCTAACCTGGTTCTTAGGCTCTAGAGCAGCTCTGCTGACCTGGTTCTCTGGCTCTAAAGCAGCTCTTCTGACCGGGTTTTTCTGGTTCTACAGATGCTCAGCTGACCTGGTTATCTGGCTCTAGAGCAGCTCTGTTGCCCTGGTCCTCTGGCTCTGAATCAGCTCTGCTGACCTGGTTCTATGCCTCTAGAGCAGCACTGCTGACCTGGTTCTCTGGCTCTAGAGCAGCTCTGCTTACCTGGTTATCTGGCTCTAAAGCAGCTCTGCTGACCTGTTCTATGGCTCTAAAACAGCTCTGCTGACCTGCTTCTCTGGCTCAAGAGCAGCTCTGCTGACCTGGTTCTCTGGCTCTAGAGCAGCTCTGCTGACCTATTTCTTAGGCTCTAGAGCAGCTCTGCTAACCTGGTTCACTGGCTCTAAAGCAGCTCTGCTGACCTGGTTCTCTGGCTCGAGAGCAGCTGTGCTGACTTGGTTCTTGGGCTCCAGAGCAGGTCTGCTGACCTGGTTCTCTCCCTCTAAAGCAGCTCTACTGACGTGGTTTTTCTGGCTCTACTGCAGCTCGGCCGACCTGGTTCTCTGGCTCTAGAGCAGCTCTGCTACCCTGGTTCTCTGGCTCTAAAGCAGTTCTGCTGACCTGCTTCTCTGCCTCTAGAGCACCTCTGCTGACCTGGTTCTCTGGCTCTAAAACAGCTCTGCTGACCTGATTCTCTGTCTCTAGAGCAGCTGTGCTGACCTGGTTCTTAGGCTCCAGAGCAGCTCTGCTGCCTTGGTTCTCTGGCTCTAAAGCAATTCTGCTGACCTGGTTCTATGGCTCTAAAGCAGCTCTGCTGACCTAGTTCTCTGGCTCTAGAGCAGCTCTGCTAACTTGGTTCTTAGGCTCTAGAGCTGCTCTGCTGACCTGGTTCTCTAGCTCTAAAGCAGCTCTGCTGACTTGGCTCTCTGGCTCTAGAGCAGCTCTGTTGACCTGGTTCTCTCACTCTAAAGCAGCTCTGCTGACCTGGCTTCTCTGGCTCTACAGCAGCTCATCTGACCTGGTTCTCTGGCTCTAGAGCAGCTCTGCTAACCTGGTTCTTAGGCTCTAGAGCAGCTCTGCTGACCTGGTTCTCTGGCTCTAAAGCAGCTCTTCTGACCGGGTTTCTCTGGTTCTACAGATGCTCAGCTGACCTGGTTATCTGGCTCTAGAGCAGCTTTGCTGCCCTGATCCTCTGGCTCTGAATCAGCTCTGCTGACCTGGTTCTATGCCTCTAGAGCAGCACTGCTGACCTGGTTCTCTGGCTCTAGAGCAGCTCTGCTGACCTGGTTCTCTGGCTTTAAAGCAGCTCTGCTGATCTGTTCTATGGCTCTAAAACAGCTCTGCTGACCTGCTTCTCTGGCTCAAGAGCAGCTCTGCTGACCTGGTTCTCAGGCTCTATAGCAGCTCTGCTGACCTGGTTCTCTGGTTCTACAACGGCTCTGCTGACCTAGTTCTCTGGCTCTACAACAGCTCTGCTTACCTGGTTATCTGGCTCTAAAGCAGCTCTGCTGACCTGTTCTATGGCTCTAAAACAGCTCTGATGACCTGCTTCTCTGGCTCAAGAGCAGCTCTGCTGACCTGGTTCTCTGGCTTTAGAGCAGCTCTGCTGACCTATTTCTTAGACTCTAGAGCAGCTCTGCTAACCTGGTTCACTGGCTCTAAAGCAGCTCTGCTGACCTGGTTCTCTGGCTCGAGAGCAGCTGTGCTGACTTGGTTCTTGGGCTCCAGAGCAGGTCTGCTGACCTGGTTCTCTCCCTCTAAAGCAGCTCTACTGACGTGGTTTTTCTGGCTCTACTGCAGCTCGGCCGACCTGGTTCTCTGGCTCTAGAGCAGCTCTGCTACCCTGGTTCTCTGGCTCTAAAGCAGCTCTGCTGACCTGCTTCTCTGCCTCTAGAGCAGCTCTGCTGACCTGGTTCTCTGGCTCTAAAACAGCTCTGCTGACCTGATTCTCTCTCTCTAGAGCAGCTGTGCTGACCTGGTTCTTAGGCTCCAGAGCAGCTCTGCTGCCCTGGTTCTCTGGCTCTAAAGCAATTCTGCTGACCTGGTTCTCTGGCTCTAGAGCAGCTCTGCTAACTTGGTTCTTAGGCTCTAGAGCTGCTCTGCTGACCTGGTTCTCTAGCTCTAAAGCAGCTCTGCTGACTTGGTTTTATGGCTCTAAAGCAGCTCTGCTGACCTGGTTCTCTGGCTCTAAGGCAGCTCTGCTGACCTAGTTCTCTCCCTCTAAAGCAGCTCTGCTGACTTGGTTTCTCTGGCTCTACTGCAGCTCGGCCGACCTGGTTCTCTGGCTCTAGAGCAACTCTGCTACCCTGGTTCTCTGGCTCTAAAGCAGCTCTGCTGACCTGCTTCTCTGCCTCAAGAGCAGCTCTGCTGACCTGGTTCTCTGGCTCTAAAACAGCTCTGCTGACCTGATTCTCTGTCTCTAGAGCAGCTGTGCTGACCTGGTTCTTAGGCTCCAGAGCAGCTCTGCTGCCGTGGTTCTCTGGCTCTAAAGCAATTCTGCTGACCTGGTTCTATGGCTCTAAAGCAGCTCTGCTGACCTGGTTCTCTGGCTCTAGAGCAGCTCTGCTGACATGGTTCTCGGGCTCTACAGCAGCTCTGCTGACCTGGTTCTCTGGGTCTACAGCGGCTCTGCTGACCTGGTTCTCTCCCTCCAAAGCAGCTCTGCTGACCTGGTTCTCTGGCTCTACTGCAGCTCGGCTGACCTGGTTCTCTGCCTCTAGAGCAGCTCTGCTGCCCTGGTTCTCTGGCTCTAAAGCAATTCTGCTGACCTGGTTCTATGGCTCTAAAGCAGCTCTGCTGACCTGGTTCTCTGGCTCTAGAGCAGCTCTGCTAACTTGGTTCCTCTAGAGCTGCTCTGCTGACCTTGTTCTCTAGCTCTAAAGCAGCTCTACTGACTTGGTTTTATGGCTCTAAAGCAGCTCTGCTGACCTGGTTCTCTGGCTCTAAGGCAGCTCTGCTGACCTAGTTCTCTCCCTCTAAAGCAGCTCTGCTGACTTGGTTTCTCTGGCTCTACTGCAGCTCGGCCGACCTGGTTCTCTGGCTCTAGAGCAGCTCTGCTACCCTGGTTCTCTGGCTCTAAAGCAGCTCTGCTGACCTGCTTCTCTGCCTCAAGAGCAGCTCTGCTGACCTGGTTCTCTGGCTCTAAAACAGCTCTGCTGACCTGATTCTCTGTCTCTAGAGCAGCTGTGCTGACCTGGTTCTTAGGCTCCAGAGCAGCTCTGCTGCCGTGGTTCTCTGGCTCTAAAGCAATTCTGCTGACCTGGTTCTATGGCTCTAAAGCAGCTCTGCTGACCTGGTTCTCTGGCTCTAGAGCAGCTCTGCTGACATGGTTCTCGGGCTCTACAGCAGCTCTGCTGACCTGGTTCTCTGGGTCTACAGCGGCTCTGCTGACCTGGTTCTCTCCCTCCAAAGCAGCTCTGCTGACCTGGTTCTCTGGCTCTACTGCAGCTCGGCTGACCTGGTTCTCTGCCTCTAGAGCAGCTCTGCTGCCCTGGTTCTCTGGCTCTAAAGCAATTCTGCTGACCTGGTTCTATGGCTCTAAAGCAGCTCTGCTGACCTGGTTCTCTGGCTCTAGAGCAGCTCTGCTAACTTGGTTCTTAGGCTCTAGAGCTGCTCTGCTGACCTTGTTCTCTAGCTCTAAAGCAGCTCTGCTGACCTGGTTCTATGGCTCTAAAGCAGCTCTGCTGACCTGGTTATCTCCCTCTAAAGCAGCTCTGCTGACCTGGTTTCTCTGGCTCTACAGCAGCTCTGCTGACCTGGTTCTCTGGCTCTACAACAGCTCTGCTGACCTGGTTCTCTCCCTCTAAAGAAGCTCTGCTGACCTGGTTCTCTGGCTCTAAAGCAGCTCTGCTGACCTAGTTCTCTGGTTCTAGAGCAGCTCTGCTGACCTACTTCTCTGGCTCTAAAGCAGCTCTGCTGACCTGGTTTCTCTGGCTCTACAGCAGCTCGGCTGACCTGGTTCTCTGGCTCTAAAGCAGCTCTGCTGACCTGGTTCTCTCCCTATGAAGCAGCTCAGCTGACCTGGTTTCTCTGGCTCTACAGCAGCTCTGCTGACCTGGTTCACTGGATCTAGAGCAGGTGTGCTGGCCTGCTTCTCTCCCTCTAAAGAAGCTCTGCTGACCTGGTTTCTCTGGCTCTACAGCAGCTCTGCTGACCTAGTTCTCTGGTTCTAGAGCAGCTCTGCTGACCTGGTTCTTAGGCTCTAGAGCAGCTCTGCTGACCTGGTTCTCTGGCTCTAAAGCAGCTCTGCTGACCTGGTTCTCTGGCTATAGAGCAGCTGTGCTGACCTGGTTCTCTGGCTCTAAAGAAGCTCTGCTGCCCTGTTCTATAGCTCTAGAGTAGCTCTGCTGACCTGGTTTTTAGTCTCTAGAGTAGCTCTGCTGCCCTGGTTCTCTGGCTCTAAAGCAGCTCTGCTGACCTGGTTCTCTGGCTCTAAATCTGTTCTGCTGACCTGGTTCTATGGCTCTAAAGCAGCTCTCCTGGCCTTGTTCTCTGGCTCTAGAGCAGCTCTGCTAACTTGGTTCTTTGGCTCTAGAGCAGCTCTGCGGACCTGGTTCTTTGGCTCTAAAGCAGCTCTGCTGACTTGGGTCTATGGCTCTAAAGCAGATCTGCTAACCTGGTTCTCTGGCTCTACAACGGCTCTGCTGACCTGGTTCTCTCTGTCTAAAGAAGCTCTACTGACTTGGTTCTTAGGCTCTAGAGCAGCTCTGCTGACCTGGTTCTTAGGCTCTAGAGCAGCTCTGCTGACCTGGTTCTCTGGCTCTACAGCAGCTCTGCTGACCTGGTTCTCTGGGTCTACAGCGGCTCTGCTGACCTGGTCCTCTCCCTCAAAAGCAGCTCTGCTGACCTGGTTTTTTGGCTTTACAGCAGCTCGGCTGACCTGGTTCTCTGGCTCTAGAGCAGCTCTGCTGCCCTGGTTCTCTGGCTGTAAAGCATTTCTGCTGACCTGGTTCTATGGCTCTAAAGCAGCTCTGCTGACCTGGTTCTCTGGCTCTACAGCAGCTCGGCTGACCTAGTTCTCTGCCTCTACAGCAGCTCTGCTGACCTGGTTCTCTGGCTCTAAAGCTGTTCTGCTGACCTGGTTCTATGGCTCTAAAGCAGCTCTGCTGACCTGGTTCTCTGGCTCTAGAGCAGCTCTGCTAATGTGGTTCTTAGGCTCTAGAGCAGCTCTGCTGACCTGGTTCTCTAGCTCTAAAGCAGCTCTGCTGACTTGGTTCTATGGCTCTAAAGCAGCTCGGCTGACCTGGTTCTCCGGCTCTAGAGCAGCTCTGCTGCCCTGGTTCTCTGGCTCTAAAGCAATTCTGCTGACCTGGTTCTATGGCTCTAAAGCAACTCTGCTGACCAGGTTCTCTGGCTCTACAGCAGCTCAGCTGACCTAGTTCTTAGGCTCTAGAGCAGTTCTGCTGACCTGGTTCTTAGGCTCTAGAGCAGCTCTGCTGACCTGGTTTGTCTGGCTCTAAAGCAGCTCTGCTGACCTGGTTCTCTGGCTCTATAACGGCTCTGCTGACCTGGTTCTCTAGCTCTAAAGCAGCTCTGCTGACTTGGTTCTGTGGCTCTAAAGCAGCTCTGCTGATCTGGTTCTTTCCCTCTAAAGCAGCTCTGCTGACCTGGCTTCTCTGGCTCTACAGCAGCTTGGCTGACCTGGTTCTCTGGCTCTAGAGCAGCTCTGCTGACCTGGTTCTTAGGCTCTAGAGCAGCTCTGAAGGTTGTCTGGCTGTAGAGCAGCTCTGCTGACCTGGATCTCTGGCTCTAACGCAGCTCTGCTGACCTGGTTCTCTCCCTCTAAAGCATCTCTGCTGACCTGCTTTCTCTGGCTCTACAGCAGCTCGGCTGACCTGGTTCTCTGGCTCTAGAGCAGCTCTGCTGACATGGTTCTTAGGCTCTAGAGCAGCTCTGCTGCCCTGGTTCTCTGGCTCTAAAGCAGCTTTGCTGACCTGGTTCTCTGGCTCTAAAGCTGTTCTGCTGACCTGGTTCTTTGGCTCTTAAGCAGCTCTGCTGACCTTGTTCTCTGGCTCTAGAGCAGCTCTGCTAACTTGGTTCTTTGGCTCTAGAGCCGCTTTGCGGACCTGGTTCTCTGGCTCTAAAGCAGCTCTGCTGATTTGGGTCTATGGCTCTAAAGCAGCTCTGCTAACCTGGTTCTCTGGCTCTACAACGGCTCTGCTGACCTGGTTCTCCCCGTCTAAAGAAGCTTTGCTGACCTGGTTCTCTGGCTCTAAAGCTGTTCTGCTGACCTGGTTCTATGGCTCTAAAGCAGCTCTGCTGACCTTGTTCTCTGGCTCTAAAGCAGCTCTGCTAACCTGGTTCTCTGGCTCTACAACGGCTCTGCTCACCTGGTTCTCCCCGTCTAAAGAAGCTCTGCTGACCTGGTTCTTTGGCTCTAAAGCAGCTCTGCTGACCTTGTTTTCTGGCTATACAGCAGCTCGGCTGACCTAGTTCTCTGCCTCTAGAGCATCTCTGCTGACCTGGTTCACTGGCTCTAATGCAGCTCTGCTGACCTGGTTCTCTCCCTCTAAAGCATCTCTGCTGACCTGCTTTCTCTGGCTCTACAGCAGCTTGGCTGACCTGGTTCTCTGGCTCCAGAGCAGCTCTGCTGACCTGGTTCTTAGGCTCTAGAGCAGCTCTGCTGCCCTGGTTCACTGGCTCTAAAGCAGCTCTGCTGACCTGGTTCTTTGGCTCTAGAGCAGCTCTGCTGATCTGGTTCTCTGGCTCTAAAGCAGCTCTGCTGACCTGGTTCTCTGGCTCTACAACGGCTCTGCTGACCTGGTTCTCTCCCTCTAAAGAAGCTCTGCTGACTTGGTTCTTATGCTCTAGAGTAGCTCTGCTGACCTGGTTCTCTGGCTCTACAGCAGCTCTGCTGACCTGGTTCCCTGGGTCTACAGCGGCTCTGCTGACCTGGTTCTCTCCCTCTAAAGCAGCTCTGCTGACCTGGTTCTCTGGCTCTACAGCAGCTCGGCTGACCTGGTTCTCTGGCTCTAGAGCAGCTCTGCTGCCCTGGTTCTCTGGCTCTAAAGCAATTCTGCTGACCTGGGTCTATGGCTCTAAAGCAACTTTGCTGACCTGGTTCTCTGGCTCTACAGCAGCTCGGCTGACCTAGTTCTTAGGCTCTAGAGCAGCTCTGCTGACCTGGTTCTCTGGCTCTACAACGGCTCTGCTGACCTGGTTCTCTAGCTCTAAAGCAGCTCTGCTGACTTGGTTCTGTGGCTCTAAAGCAGCTCTGCTGACCTGGTTCTCTGGCTTTAAAGCAGCTCTGCTGACCTTGTTCTTAGGCTCCAAAGCAGCTCTGCTGATCTGGTTCTTTCCCTCTAAAGCAGCTCTGCTGACCTGGCTTCTCTGGCTCTACAGCAGCTTGGCTTACCTGGTTCTCTGGCTCTAGAGCAGCTGTGCTGACCTGGTTCTTAGGCTCTAGAGCAGCTCTGCTGACCTGGTTGTCTGGCTCTAGAGCAGCTCTGCTGACCTGGTTCTCTGGCTCTAATGCAGCTCTGCTGACCTGGTTCTCTCCCTCTAAAGCATATCTGCTGACCTGCTTTCTCTGGCTCTACAGCAGCTCGGCTGACCTGGTTCTCTGGCTCTAGAGCAGCTCTGCTGACCTGGTTCTTAGGGTCTACAGCAGCTCTGCTGACCTGGTTCTCTGGCTCTGAAGCAGCTCTGCTGACCTGGTTCTATGCCTCTAGAGCAGCACTGCTGACTTAGTTCTTAGGCTCTAGAGCCGCTCTGCTGACCTGGTTCTCTGGCTCTAGAGCACCTCTGCTGACCTGGTTCTCGGGCTCTACAGCAGCTCTGCTGACCTGGTTCTCTGGGTCTACAGCGGCTCTGCTGACCTGGTTCTCTCCCTCCAAAGCAGCTCTGCTGACCTGGTTCTCTGGCTCTACTGCAGCTCGGCTGACCTGGTTCTCTGCCTCTAGAGCAGCTCTGCTGCCCTGGTTCTCTGGCTCTAAAGCAATTCTGCTGACCTGGTTCTATGGCTCTAAAGCAGCTCTGCTGACCTGGTTCTCTGGCTCTAGAGCAGCTCTGCTAACTTGGTTCTTAGGCTCTAGAGCTGCTCTGCTGACCTTGTTCTCTAGCTCTAAAGCAGCTCTGCTGACCTGGTTCTATGGCTCTAAAGCAGCTCTGCTGACCTGGTTATCTCTCTCTAAAGCAGCTCTGCTGACCTGGTTTCTCTGGCTCTACAGCAGCTCTGCTGACCTGGTTCTCTGGCTCTACAACAGCTCTGCTGACCTGGTTCTCTCCCTCTAAAGAATCTCTGCTGACCTGGTTCTCTGGCTCTAAAGCAGCTCTGCTGACCTAGTTCTCTGGTTCTAGAGCAGCTCTGCTGACCTACTTCTCTGTCTCTAAAGCAGCTCTGCTGACCTGGTTTCTCTGGCTCTACAGCAGCTCGGCTGACCTGGTTCTCTGGCTCTAAAGCAGCTCTGCTGACCTGGTTCTCTCCCTATGAAGCAGCTCAGCTGACCTGGTTTCTCTGGCTCTACAGCAGCTCTGCTGACCTGGTTCACTGGATCTAGAGCAGGTGTGCTGGCCTGCTTCTCTCCCTCTAAAGAAGCTCTGCTGACCTGGTTTCTCTGGCTCTACAGCAGCTCTGCTGACCTAGTTCTCTGGTTCTAGAGCAGCTCTGCTGACCTGGTTCTTAGGCTCTAGAGCAGCTCTGCTGACCTGGTTCTCTGGCTCTAAAGCAGCTCTGCTGACCTGGTTCTCTGGCTATAGAGCAGCTGTGCTGACCTGGTTCTCTGGCTCTAAAGAAGCTCTGCTGCCCTGTTCTATAGCTCTAGAGTAGCTCTGCTGACCTGGTTTTTAGTCTCTAGAGTAGCTCTGCCGCCCTGGTTCTCTGGCTCTAAAGCAGCTCTGCTGACCTGGTTCTCTGGCTCTAAATCTGTTCTGCTGACTTGGGTCTATGGCTCTAAAGCAGATCTGCTAACCTGGTTCTCTGGCTCTACAACGGCTCTGCTGACCTGGTTCTCTCTGTCTAAAGAAGCTCTACTGACTTGGTTCTTAGGCTCTAGAGCAGCTCTGCTGACCTGGTTCTTAGGCTCTAGAGCAGCTCTGCTGACCTGGTTCTCTGGCTCTACAGCAGCTCTGCTCACCTGGTTCTCTGGGTCTACAGCGGCTCTGCTGACCTGGTCCTCTCCCTCAAAAGCAGCTCTGCTGACCTGGTTTTTTGGCTTTACAGCAGCTCGGCTGACCTGGTTCTCTGGCTCTAGAGCAGATCTGCTGCCCTGGTTCTCTGGCTGTAAAGCATTTCTGCTGACCTGGTTCTATGGCTCTAAAGCAGCTCTGCTGACCTGGTTCTCTGGCTCTACAGCAGCTCGGCTGACCTAGTTCTCTGCCTCTAGAGCAGCTCTGCTGACCTGGTTCTCTGGCTCTAAAGCTGTTCTGCTGACCTGGTTCTATGGCTCTAAAGCAGCTCTGCTGACCTGGTTCTCTGGCTCTAGAGCAGCTCTGCTAATGTGGTTCTTAGGCTCTAGAGCAGCTCTGCTGACCTGGTTCTCTAGCTCTAAAGCAGCTCTGCTGACTTGGTTCTATGGCTCTAAAGCAGCTCTGCTGACCTGGTTCTCTGGCTCTACAACAGCTCTGCTGACCTGGTTCTCTCCCTCTAAAGAAGCTCTGCTGACTTGGTTCTTAGGCTCTAGAGCCGCTCTGCTGACCTGGTTCTGTGGCTCTAAAGCAGCTCTGCTGACCTGGTTCTCTGGCTCTACAGCAGCTCTGCTGACCTGGATCTCTGGGTCTGGAGCAGCTCTGCTGACCTGGTTCTTAGACTCTAGAGCAGCTCTGCTGACCTGGTTCTCTGGCTCTAAAGCAGCTGTGCTGACCTGGTTGTCTTGCTATAGAGCAGCTGTGCTGACCTGGTTCTCTGGCTCTAAAGCAGCTCTGCTGCCCTGTTCTATGGCTCTAAAGCAGCTCTGCTGACCTGGTTCTTAGGCTCGGGAGCAGCGCTGCTGACCTGGTTCTCTGCCTCTAGAGCAGCTCCGCTGACCTGGTTCTCTGCCTCTAGAGCAGCTCCGCTGACCTGGTTCTCTGGCTCTATAGCAGCTCTGCTGACTTGGTTCTCTCCCTCTAAAGCAGCTCTGCTGACCTGGTTTCTCTGGCTCTACAGCAGCTTGGTTGACCTGGTTCTCTGGCTCTAGAGAAGCTCCACTTACTTTGTTCTTAGGCTCTAGAGCAGCTCTACTGGCATGGTTCTCTGGCTCTAGAGCAGCTCTGCTGACCTAGTTCTTAGGCTCTAGAGCAGCTCTGCTGACCTGGTTCTCTCACTCTAAAGCAGCTCTGCTGACCTGGCTTCTCTGGCTCTACAGCAGCTCATCTGACCTGGTTCTCTGGCTCTAGAGCAGCTCTGCTAACCTGGTTCTTAGGCTCTAGAGCAGCTCTGCTGACCTGGTTCTCTGGCTCTAAAGCAGCTCTTCTGACTGGGTTTCTCTGGTTCTACAGATGCTCAGCTGACCTGGTTATCTGGCTCTAGAGCAGCTCTGCTGCCCTGGTCCTCTGGCTCTGAATCAGCTCTGCTGACCTGGTTCTATGCCTCTAGAGCAGCACTGCTGACCTGGTTCTCTGGCTCTAGAGCAGCTCTGCTGACCTGGTTCTCTGGCTTTAAAGCAGCTCTGCTGATCTGTTCTATGGCTCTAAAACAGCTTTGCTGACCTGCTTCTCTGGCTCAAGAGCAGCTCTGCTGACCTGGTTCTCAGGCTCTATAGCAGCTCTGCTGACCTGGTTCTCTGGTTCTACAACGGCTCTGCTGACCTAGTTCTCTGGCTCTACAACAGCTCTGCTTACCTGGTTATCTGGCTCTAAAGCAGCTCTGCTGACCTGTTCTATGGCTCTAAAACAGCTCTGCTGACCTGCTTCTCTGGCTCAAGAGCAGCTCTGCTGACCTGGTTCTCTGGCTCTAGAGCAGCTCTGCTGACCTATTTCTTAGGCTCTAGAGCAGCTCTGCTAACCTGGTTCACTGGCTCTAAAGCAGCTCTGCTGACCTGGTTCTCTGGCTCGAGAGCAGCTGTGCTGACTTGGTTCTTGGGCTCCAGAGCAGGTCTGCTGACCTGGTTCTCTCCCTCTAAAGCAGCTCTACTGACGTGGTTTTTCTGGCTCTACTGCAGCTCGGCCGACCTGGTTCTCTGGCTCTAGAGCAGCTCTGCTACCCTGGTTCTCTGGCTCTAAAGCAGTTCTGCTGACCTGCTTCTCTGCCTCTAGAGCACCTCTGCTGACCTGGTTCTCTGGCTCTAAAACAGCTCTGCTGACCTGATTCTCTGTCTCTAGAGCAGCTGTGCTGACCTGGTTCTTAGGCTCCAGAGCATCTCTGCTGCCCTGGTTCTCTGGCTCTAAAGCAATTCTGCTGACCTGGTTCTATGGCTCTAAAGCAGCTCTGCTGACCTAGTTCTCTGGCTCTAGAGCAGCTCTGCTAACTTGGTTCTTAGGCTCTAGAGCTGCTCTGCTGACCTGGTTCTCTCACTCTAAAGCAGCTCTGCTGACCTGGCTTCTCTGGCTCTACAGCAGCTCATCTGACCTGGTTCTCTGGCTCTAGAGCAGCTCTGCTGACCTGGTTCTCTGGCTCTAAAGCAGCTCTTCTGACCGGGTTTCTCTGGTTCTACAGATGCTCAGCTGACCTGGTTATCTGGCTCTAGAGCAGCTTTGCTGCCCTGATCCTCTGGCTCTGAATCAGCTCTGCTGACCTGGTTCTATGCCTCTAGAGCAGCACTGCTGACCTGGTTCTCTGGCTCTAGAGCAGCTCTGCTGACCTGGTTCTCTGGCTTTAAAGCAGCTCTGCTGATCTGTTCTATGGCTCTAAAACAGCTCTGCTGACCTGCTTCTCTGGCTCAAGAGCAGCTCTGCTGACCTGGTTCTCAGGCTCTATAGCAGCTCTGCTGACCTGGTTCTCTGGTTCTACAACGGCTCTGCTGACCTAGTTCTCTGGCTCTACAACAGCTCTGCTTACCTGGTTATCTGGCTCTAAAGCAGCTCTGCTGACCTGTTCTATGGCTCTAAAACAGCTCTGATGACCTGCTTCTCTGGCTCAAGAGCAGCTCTGCTGACCTGGTTCTCTGGCTTTAGAGCAGCTCTGCTGACCTATTTCTTAGGCTCTAGAGCAGCTCTGCTAACCTGGTTCACTGGCTCTAAAGCAGCTCTGCTGACCTGGTTCTCTGGCTCGAGAGCAGCTGTGCTGACTTGGTTCTTGGGCTCCAGAGCAGGTCTGCTGACCTGGTTCTCTCCCTCTAAAGCAGCTCTACTGACGTGGTTTTTCTGGCTCTACTGCAGCTCGGCCGACCTGGTTCTCTGGCTCTAGAGCAGCTCTGCTACCCTGGTTCTCTGGCTCTAAAGCAGCTCTGCTGACCTGCTTCTCTGCCTCTAGAGCAGCTCTGCTGACCTGGTTCTCTGGCTCTAAAACAGCTCTGCTGACCTGATTCTCTCTCTCTAGAGCAGCTGTGCTGACCTGGTTCTTAGGCTCCAGAGCAGCTCTGCTGCCCTGGTTCTCTGGCTCTAAAGCAATTCTGCTGACCTGGTTCTCTGGCTCTAGAGCAGCTCTGCTAACTTGGTTCTTAGGCTCTAGAGCTGCTCTGCTGACCTGGTTCTCTAGCTCTAAAGCAGCTCTACTGACTTGGTTTTATGGCTCTAAAGCAGCTCTGCTGACCTGGTTCTCTGGCTCTAAGGCAGCTCTGCTGACCTAGTTCTCTCCCTCTAAAGCAGCTCTGCTGACTTGGTTTCTCTGGCTCTACTGCAGCTCGGCCGACCTGGTTCTCTGGCTCTAGAGCAGCTCTGCTACCCTGGTTCTCTGGCTCTAAAGCAGCTCTGCTGACCTGCTTCTCTGCCTCAAGAGCAGCTCTGCTGACCTGGTTCTCTGGCTCTAAAACAGCTCTGCTGACCTGATTCTCTGTCTCTAGAGCAGCTGTGCTGACCTGGTTCTTAGGCTCCAGAGCAGCTCTGCTGCCGTGGTTCTCTGGCTCTAAAGCAATTCTGCTGACCTGGTTCTATGGCTCTAAAGCAGCTCTGCTGACCTGGTTCTCTGGCTCTAGAGCAGCTCTGCTGACATGGTTCTCGGGCTCTACAGCAGCTCTGCTGACCTGGTTCTCTGGGTCTACAGCGGCTCTGCTGACCTGGTTCTCTCCCTCCAAAGCAGCTCTGCTGACCTGGTTCTCTGGCTCTACTGTAGCTCGGCTGACCTGGTTCTCTGCCTCTAGAGCAGCTCTGCTGCCCTGGTTCTCTGGCTCTAAAGCAATTCTGCTGACCTGGTTCTATGGCTCTAAAGCAGCTCTGCTGACCTGGTTCTCTGGCTCTAGAGCAGCTCTGCTAACTTGGTTCTTAGGCTCTAGAGCTGCTCTGCTGACCTTGTTCTCTAGCTCTAAAGCAGCTCTGCTGACCTGGTTCTATGGCTCTAAAGCAGCTCTGCTGACCTGGTTATCTCCCTCTAAAGCAGCTCTGCTGACCTGGTTTCTCTGGCTCTACAGCAGCTCTGCTGACCTGGTTCTCTGGCTCTACAACAGCTCTGCTGACCTGGTTCTCTCCCTCTAAAGAAGCTCTGCTGACCTGGTTCTCTGGCTCTAAAGCAGCTCTGCTGACCTAGTTCTCTGGTTCTAGAGCAGCTCTGCTGACCTACTTCTCTGGCTCTAAAGCAGCTCTGCTGACCTGGTTTCTCTGGCTCTACAGCAGCTCGGCTGACCTGGTTCTCTGGCTCTAAAGCAGCTCTGCTGACCTGGTTCTCTCCCTATGAAGCAGCTCAGCTGACCTGGTTTCTCTGGCTCTACAGCAGCTCTGCTGACCTGGTTCACTGGATCTAGAGCAGGTGTGCTGGCCTGCTTCTCTCCCTCTAAAGAAGCTCTGCTGACCTGGTTTCTCTGGCTCTACAGCAGCTCTGCTGACCTAGTTCTCTGGTTCTAGAGCAGCTCTGCTGACCTGGTTCTTAGGCTCTAGAGCAGCTCTGCTGACCTGGTTCTCTGGCTCTAAAGCAGCTCTGCTGACCTGGTTCTCTGGCTATAGAGCAGCTGTGCTGACCTGGTTCTCTGGCTCTAAAGAAGCTCTGCTGCCCTGTTCTATAGCTCTAGAGTAGCTCTGCTGACCTGGTTTTTAGTCTCTAGAGTAGCTCTGCTGCCCTGGTTCTCTGGCTCTAAAGCAGCTCTGCTGACCTGGTTCTCTGGCTCTAAATCTGTTCTGCTGACCTGGTTCTATGGCTCTAAAGCAGCTCTCCTGGCCTTGTTCTCTGGCTCTAGAGCAGCTCTGCTAACTTGGTTCTTTGGCTCTAGAGCAGCTCTGCGGACCTGGTTCTTTGGCTCTAAAGCAGCTCTGCTGACTTGGGTCTATGGCTCTAAAGCAGATCTGCTAACCTGGTTCTCTGGCTCTACAACGGCTCTGCTGACCTGGTTCTCTCTGTCTAAAGAAGCTCTACTGACTTGGTTCTTAGGCTCTAGAGCAGCTCTGCTGACCTGGTTCTTAGGCTCTAGAGCAGCTCTGCTGACCTGGTTCTCTGGCTCTACAGCAGCTCTGCTGACCTGGTTCTCTGGGTCTACAGCGGCTCTGCTGACCTGGTCCTCTCCCTCAAAAGCAGCTCTGCTGACCTGGTTTTTTGGCTTTACAGCAGCTCGGCTGACCTGGTTCTCTGGCTCTAGAGCAGCTCTGCTGCCCTGGTTCTCTGGCTGTAAAGCATTTCTGCTGACCTGGTTCTATGGCTCTAAAGCAGCTCTGCTGACCTGGTTCTCTGGCTCTACAGCAGCTCGGATGACCTAGTTCTCTGCCTCTACAGCAGCTCTGCTGACCTGGTTCTCTGGCTCTAAAGCTGTTCTGCTGACCTGGTTCTATGGCTCTAAAGCAGCTCTGCTGACCTGGTTCTCTGGCTCTAGAGCAGCTCTGCTAATGTGGTTCTTAGGCTCTAGAGCAGCTCTGCTGACCTGGTTCTCTAGCTCTAAAGCAGCTCTGCTGACTTGGTTCTATGGCTCTAAAGCAGCTCTGCTGACCTGGTTCTCTGGCTCTACAACAGCTCTGCTGACCTGGTTCTCTCCCTCTAAA